>NW_026858711.1:0-95243 GCF_026571515.1 Ruditapes philippinarum | reverse complement strand
AAAATTAAAATTTAATCCACTATATACTCGTATACATGTATATATGTATAAACAATATACATTTTACTTCTATAAATAGTGCATAAACAATATATACTATATAAACCATTCGATTTTTAAGCCCTAATATAGTATTTTAGCATGTAAATAATTCAATCCAAAAACAAGTGAAAAAATTTAGTTCACTATTATAATGACCAATGATACAGACTGGTCTCTAGTTAAATGATCTTGTCGAAAACGAAATTAAAATACATTACAGGAATCAATAGTCTGCAAAATGGCCTATACGTCAAATAATTTGCTTACTCTGTGTACCGGTAATCTTATCAATAGCTGATAACGAATTAGATATGACAAAAACACTTGAAAAAGCTATTTACAACAATATTAAACATATTAATAATTTAATTCAATTCTATCAGTTATATGCACTAAATTTCACGCTCCATAATTCGTGTACATGTCTGTATTAAAGTTAAGCAATGACAACTAGCCGCCTCACAAGTTTAGAATATTTAAAAATTTGGCTTGTTGTTTCGCAAAAACTACTCTGATCTGATGGTGATAACTATATAAATGAAATGTATGTTCTGTACCCGAAATTTTTAATAATCGCTCCCCATACTTTCCACGCATGTCTAGATTCTTAGGACAAGGTCTTCATATAAACACTTACATTTGTCACATTTTCAGACACATTTTTAGAGACAAAGCGCTATATTATGCACAGAGACTTGGGGTGTTGAGCTCAAAACGCCTTTAAATCCAAATAAAATGTATATTTGTCAATTCCAGCATATTCACTGATGATATATATCAGAAAACTTAATATATGCCGTTCTGAAAAAAAAAGCATGTTTCAACGTCTATAATAATACACAAGATAAAAATGTTCGCCAGAAAAAATCGCGAAATGAACATTAAGATTATCGCCGTTTTACTCCATTTACAAAATCTTTCGACAAATTCAAACTGACTTCTGCAAATGCGCCGCGCTTTGAAGATGAGAACCAGTTGGCTGTAGTTTGAGCCATTCGGTAATATGTTGGTTTCAATCTTCAATTAAACTGCGTGGTAAATGTTATAAAACGATCATGATAATAATGATCTATCATTACTTTTTGAAATTATTTTTGTCCAATAGAATTGCAGTATTTTAAATAAATCGTAACACATTTACTTTGGTAAATCGGCAAACTGTTAATCAATGTAGTAAATCGACTGTCCAATTTGTTTTGTAAATACGTACTTATAAACTTTAACCTGTACTTGAAACTTACATCAAAGTGGCCCGCTGTTGATTTACTACCTTTATAAATTCGTATGTTGTACTGTTAAGATAACCGTTATATATTGATCGACTGTCCAATTTGTTTTGTAAATACGTACTTTAAACTTATATCAAAGAGGCATAAAGGTTAAAGTAATAGAATTATATATTTGTTTCCATAACTGGAATTAATTTAGTATTCTACTTCATAAAACAAAAATCAATAACCCACGTAACTCATGGTAAATCTATCAATATCCTTTTGAGTGTATGTCTGTATCATGCAACTGATAAAAATAATAAGGGAAGTTCTTTAATATTTTAAGCAGTTTTTATACTTTATATCTTTACCACTTTTATTATAGGACTCGTTCCCTTTGGAACCGATCTCCCTAGAGTTCGGATTTACCTATCCTCTATCTAACCCATTGATAGATTCTATTAATCTCGTATCGGCAATGTCCACCGTATCCCCAATGACGTCATCAAAGGGTGAGAATTTGAATGCGAATTTAATTAAGTGTCTATTGATTACTTAAAGTTGGAACAGCACCGTAAAGCTATATGTCATGACTGATTTTTGAATATAACTAAAACAACAATATTTTAAGCTACATTAGATAAATATGTAAAGATATTTTGCCGTCGGCCTAAAATCAAGCATTCTACAGTATCATCAACCTGTTTAACAGTATTGTTGTAAATCTCATAAAATATTGTTTATAAATAAGTATTTTAAGCGGAAAACCCCACGTTAACACTAAAGTTCGTATACGAATTTTAACATGCACATGAAGATTATAATCAGCTTGTGTATGCGCTACGTCACAATGTTATAGCTGCTATCCGGAACACAACAAATATGATATTTTCTTGTGCAAACATTTAACTGTTTAACTTCACGGTGCATTAGGCCCGAGGTTCAGTAAAAAGTAATCATCTCATAAAAAAAAATTGAATTTGTATAAAAACATCCGTTACAATGTGGAAATATACCGTTAAATTAGGACTGCTACTTATAGTAATTTCGCCACAATGAGGTTGTCCATTTTTTATGCTTATAAAACTCATTTTGGTTGTCTTGACACCAACATAAGATCTGGAGTCGATATGAAACCCAATTTATTAATAAAAATGTCACTAATTCTGTTTTTATAAAATTTATTAAATGTAACTTTAAACCAAGTACTGCTATCATATTTTTTTATTATTATCTAATTACTTTAATACAAATGACCTGGATTACTGATAGTTTCCTTTTATAATTCAATGTTCTTTTTTTATTTAACGAAACAGTCAATATAAATAATATGAATAAGATGGGGAATGATTTACAGATTTACTAGAAACGTGTAATACTCTTTGGAAAAGTTACAACAATATTTCACAGGTAATGTCACCGTAAATTAAGTTTGATCTTGAAGTATTTTCTTAACAGACCAGTTGTTTCTGCTCACAGTCGGTCTTGTACAGGGTTGTTTCTGTATCTGTTTCAAAAATACCGCAAGATTTGTTCTGCCGTTGATTTACTACCTTTATAAATTCGTATGTTGTACTGTTAAAATAACTGTTATATATTGAACGGGATTTGTATTGACCTGGCATGCATATTGTCCTTCATCGTAAGACATTGCATTTACAATCCTCAAGTTCCAATCTACTGCAGATGGTCTTTCGATACTGATTCTAGCATCATCAATTATTCGACGGTCATCGAGTGTCAACAGTGTGCTCCACTGGTCAGTCCAAACAACCAGATTATAAAGTAAAAACATTAACTAGAATTACCAGAAAAGTAAAATTAATAAGTCACATTTACCAAGTTAATATATTTATGTTTTTGATATATGTACACCAAATATATGCGTTCAAGTAAGTAAAAAAAACATCTCAATCTGGAACAATTTCTTATAATTTGACCAAAGTACAACATAAGATGATCTTTTTTTTAGATATTTGACTGAGCCTTCACAGATATACCTTTGATTAATATAAGAAGTCCTATGTGGATTCTACCGTAAACATGTAAATCAAAAACAACAACATACGAGGGGTGCACAATAAGTTTTGTCCAGTAACGGATTGTTTTAAAATTCTGCACGAAATTCTCATGAAATTATACTTATCATACGCTTCAATGCATAAGCTTTACATACATACCCGGTTTATCTTATTCCAATGTGTTTTACTTGATATACATGCGATTTAAAACATTGCGGTCATACCCACTAATGTAAAAAATGGTTGGGAAACGATCTTTGCATTCCTCTGAAATTCGGAGTTAATATCAAAAGTGCGTCATCAACGTTGGAATTGAACCGAAAACAATTTACAATGAAAATTTGTCAAGTTTATGGAGATAGTAAAAGTTTCCTATAGACTCTGTTAGAAACTGGATTGGCTAAGTTTAAAACTGGTGTTGAGTCTATCAAAGATGCGGTAAGATCTGGAAGAAAACCGACTTGCGGTGACCCCCTAAAAACATTAAAAAATGTCATGAAATTTTTAGAAACGGGATGCTAGACACACTTTCTCGTGACATAGCTAAGATAGTTGGGATATCAGAAGAGTCAGTGCGGCACAATTCTAAAAAGAAAACTAGGAATGAGCCGCGATCACTGCAAAGATGGATACCCATTTACTCACCAATGAACAAAAAACAGGAACGTATCAGATGTGCAAAAGAAATTGTTAAAAAAATGTTCCCAGAATTTAAATCGTCGGCGTTTTTAATAATGTTTATAAGGTGACGGAAACATGGGTACACTTTTTTGAGCCCATAGAAAGATAAAGACAAAAAATTTTGGGCCACCAGAAAAACGCTTCGAAGGGAAAAGGCCAACAATTGCAGAAAAGAAACAATTTGCGGAGTGTCAAGGAAGTGGTATGGTAGCAAGTTTTTCTTCACATCAAATGGCCATTTTTACTTTTCAAGTTTCAGTTGCCAAGGGGGGCAGGTCTCTCACAGGAAGGGTTCTACAAACAAAAAGGGTTTTGAAAAAAACGAAAAAAAAAAAGTCCTTCCCGTAAACCCTCGCCCAGCTCCGGACTTCAGGGGTGTTTGTTTACTTTCATTGACCACCCGCGCCGGGCAAACATAAACCTCAAACAATTTGTGAAGGGATTTTTTGGCAAAAGAGGGAAAGTTAAATCCTTCCCCTCCCCCCCCGTTATTCTCCCTGACCTTGCCCCTGGCCCGACTTTTTTCTTTTTTCCCAAGACTCCAAAAGAAAATCTTTCAGGTCGCAAAATTATAGAAAGGCCGAAAGTGCCGTAGTATCCGCTATTTCATCCAGTGGCCTGGCTACGCATCCCTTTAAAAAGGACTTTGAAAATGCTTTTGAATGGTGGCTGAAAAGGGCTAAAGTTGTGTGTTTCTCACAAAAGGCGAGATACTTGAAGGAAAAAAAAAAACAAAAATAAAAGTGTCCTGGTCTACTGCTAATTTCTTTTTGATTTAAATAATTTCGGGACAAAATATAATTGCCGCACCCCTCCGTTTACTTGCCTGAAAAATTTGTAATGTCAATTTATACTAATTTCCGTGCTATGTTATTTATTTTTAAACTAATGTTTACAGCTTGTAGGATATGCAAAATGTTAACATATTTTACTATAAATTGGTCAATAATCAATAATAATTTTGATTCTACAGAAAATATTTTTAATCGTAAAGCATGTGTAGTTTCACTTATCAGTCAATTAACGTGATGTCGAGGGTAATATTACATACTTTAATGCAAGAAAAATTTATATCTATTTCCCTTCCAACATGCTTATTAAAAAGTGAATTTATTTAAAAATGTTGAACTACATTGAGAGTAGAATTAATTTTTCTTCGCCATTTTAAGTTTTTTATATCGGTCAATATGACGTCATTGACATGTGAGCATTTGTTTTTTCTTTTACATACATATCGTGAACTTTTTAGGCTTATTGGAGTAAGGACTCAGGTACCCGATTGCTTGTACAATCAAAGTTTTAGAAAATTTACCGCGGGGCTTTCAACCAGTATTTTAAAAACGACCAAAGTATGTTATATAACGCTTGAAAATATCTGTGAGTAGGCATACATAAGGCCAAAATTGGTTTTTTTGGTGGTTTAAAAGCGCAACAATATCCTATCAAAAACCGGCTTGGCCATTCCCCAAAATGAATAGCGTCAATCATAATGGACAAAAATCATTTATGACATTATGTTTGACATTGCCATAAAAAACCGCAGATAAAAACCATTGCTTGGAGATACTTGGAACTTTTAGTCCTTCCTTTATAAGTTCAAATCAGGGAAATGGGCCATTTAGTTCTATCAACTTGTGAAACCTAGATAGTTTACCAAAGATCAGTGATTGTACTTATAATAGTAAAAAAATGATAAGAGAAAACTGGGGTCTTCTTTAATGAGTAAAAAACTGAAAATATTATAATTATTTTACCCTGTGACACCCACAGGTTCTGTATTGGACAATGAATATCGCCCCAGGGTCGCCTTCTTGGACTGTAAACATTTGAAATGGATTTGTCATCTCGGGTTGACCACCTTTCTCCTGTTTTAAAATTCAAAAAAAGTTACTTAAAGTGACATTTAGTAACCTTTCTTTCTTAGAACTTTAATGTATATCATACCATGAAAGGCAAACAATTACAGTAATTGCAAAAATAATGAAATGTTTCATGTGTCAAAAAATATTATGATACGCTATTAATTTATTGGCACAATTTCGTTCAGGACCAAACAGTAAATGTAAAGTAAAACCTTTCTTGTTTGTAAACAATTAGTTAAAGATTGCTGACAGGATGTACATACAACATCTGAATGAGATAAATATATCAATAAATGTATGAAAAAATATAAAACGAGGCAAAATGTTGAGAATTAATTATTTTTACATATAAGTAGAATGCAAGAGTTACTCAATGTGGTGGTGATGATGGTGGCACTGTTAGTGTTTACTCTGAATTACGCAGTAAGAATGTTGAACTCCGAATACGAAAACAGCCCCCGTTAATCGATGTATAAAAAAACTTCTTTATTTATTATCTAAATTAATGAAAATATTGATATCAATTAAAAGAAACTGCTACTGTAATATGGACATTTTTATTTCAGTCAATTTCATACCTTTGAACCTAGCTATGCAAATTACATGTCCATAACTTCAAAAATTGAACATTGATTCCTTTTTTTAAATTTAGAAATTAAATTTGAATGTCCTACAACATATTTTTTTTTAAGAGATCAGCCACTTGATGAATGATGTTTTAAAATTAAGAAAATAAGAAGGGGAAGAACAAAAAAAAACATGTAATAAGAAATTATTTTACCTGCAACACAAGGATTTCGACCAAGTTGAAAATGATTATTTCAAAAATTTGTCCATCTTTTTTCATCAAATGTGGAATGTTTAATATCCAAATAGAATCAATGCCAATAGAATATTTTGTCCAAAAACTTTCGTTTTAGTAAACAGGATTTGAAAAAAAAAACATTTAAATCCTAAATAAATATTTTGTTTTCAGGAACCATTTCTGCATGTTTTTTGAAAGCACGACTTTGTAATGTCAAGTCAATTTGTGGAACATTATCGTATCTCCAATAAAAGGGTTTCACCCTTCAGATGGTGTAAATTATGGTCGAAACCTTTAGATGAATGACTCATTCTATATACTTTATGGTGCCTGGATTACTTATTTATTTGATCATAAAACAGAGTTTTCTTCTTTCTTCAAACTCACAACTGATAGTTTGTTATATATGTCCCAGTTTTCCATGTAATTGTAGACACAAATTAAAATGCATTTTTATCAAAGTGCTCTGCGTATTGGTTTATTTTATTATTATTATTTTTACTACTGTACTTTTTAGAAGGGAAAAAAAACATTCCATTAGTTACTACTACAAAGTGGTTGCAGAAGTACAAATGGCAAACTTACCGTTTGTCTGACAGATCCGAATGTCACATTCAACTCTGTTTTGAAATCATTCGTCTTCAACTCCAGATTTCTGTAATTCTATGTTTAGGTACGTATTCGATTCAATTGATTTCGAAGACGCAGACATTTCGAGGCTTATTGTGTAAAAGTAATAGGTTTGTAGTTAATATTACAAAAAAACATAATGTTGTTAAAAACTTCTATTACTCTAGACGTTTTTTTCATTCCATTATACCGCAGTAATCTGTAACGTTACAGAATTCTCAACAACTAATAGTAATAAGACTAAACAAACATTAACACTATTCAATCTAACCTTGTATTGTTTGAACTCGAGAAATTACTTTTTTTATTCTATGTTGTTTTATTCTACCTTGTTATCTAATATTTACAAAATATACAAAGAGATGTATTTGATGTAAAAATCAAAACACCCACTCCTGTTAAAACCCATTGATGAGCTATACTAAAAACCAGTATTCAAGAATATTCTTATAATGTTTTTCCATTTTTTTTGAACAATTTATTCGATGCCCTTTTCTGAAAGGGGGTTTCCACGCATAAGGTATTTTTTGTATCAGCTATACGCTGCTTAATTTCTACAGGAATTTTACTTTCCTGATTAAAAGTCCACTCAGGACCCCCATTTTTTTGCGATCATCCTGTGTTTATTTTCCACAAGTTAACCAACGAGGTTTTAAAAACGGGGAAATCAGTTCTAGTTTTATAAAGAACTAAAATGTCATATGTTGTCATTGTCACTCTGAAATTTGGTCTGTACATTATGAACTTCGAAAAACTTAGAAAGTTGAAGCGGGAAAAACAGTGTCGAAATTTTGTTTTTCTAGACAATATATCCAAAATTTTTTTCTATCAAAACTCTTGGTTGTTTTAAAAAAAGTAGAAAATGTTAACCCTTTCACTGACATAGGGAACGGCTTAACCCATTCCCTGTTTTGTTTTCGGCTATTTGCCAGATTGACGGGGCTTTAGCCGTTTCTATTAATAATGATTGTAATTTAATAGATAAAAATTAATAATAATAATTATTATAATAAAAATATAAAAAAATTATACCATCGGACAAATTGTTATTATTTATACTCACAGATTTGGAAAAATATATAAATATTATAATTTACTTAATAACCCAAAAAATAAAATAATTATTATGAATTAAATAATATAGAAGTTTTTTAGGAAAATCCTGGCAAAGGTGATCAAAAAACCAATAAACCCTTCTGGCAGCGAAAGGGGGTAAGACCACTTTAAAACCATTGCTTGCAAGGAAGAAACTTTAATTTGTTTAAAACGTGAAAAAAACATCCAAAAACAAAGTTTAAAGGTTAAGTTAAAATAATATATTTTTAACCGATAATCTATGTTCAGTTTTTCTGATTTGCTTCTGATTTGATGGGGGCTTTACACCAAAATATTTTTTTATCCCATTTTGGGTTGGAAAAAAAAAAATTTTGAAGAAGCTCAAATTTTTTTGCACTGAAAGATACTTGAAAGGCGGGCCCGTGGAACAAAAAAAGTATTTTTAGGAAAGTTTTGCCTTATGTGCATAGGTTTTTTTTTTTCATTTCAAATAATTTTAATTTTCCGAAATCAATGGATTAACTGATGAACTTCCATTGTACGTCTTTTCCAATGCTCGTCCATTTAAAGTTTGATTGATTTTATAATCTGTATGTATTGTCGTCCCAATTTCCAGGGTCCTATTATTACTTTTTGTAATTAAATAAAATGTTATTTCGTATTTGGGTTGGGCTTTCTCCTTTTATTAAAACAAAATTACTCTTAGGTATGTTTTCGGAATAGGGGTTTTCGAAAAAAAATAAACGTCATTTGTTCAAGCTTTAAAAAGCTTCTATATAAAAGATACCAGAACCCAAAAACCGAGTAATCGATAAAAAAACGTTCAATACATTTAAATGAATTTGATACTCCAAAGGGATTAAAAAGTGTTTTAAATATTTTCCAGTGAAAAGGTGAGATATTAACCCCAAGAAAAGTGAGACTTAATGCGATTCATAAATTTTAGTATTATTTGTAGTTTTTGTTCAAATGTTTATTATTTCTAACGGTCCGTGGACAAACATATTCGCAGGCAGGAGAACTTTTACAGATACGATGTCAGATTATTATAAGGGAAGTAATACCACTTCATAATCAGTCGAGTTTCTAAAAGTTATCATATTTGTTTCAAGTGCATTCTATCTCTGAAAATTAATCTTGTAAGAGGGTTTTACAACTTTAACTTTTTCTACAATATGTTTCATGGGTTTGAAGAAAGATTACTTGGGCACCGTCTAAATATGGTGGGAAGGAATATATTTTACTTAATTCAGAACACAATTTGGACACCGACGATTCAAATTTTCAACAGGTATGGAATATACTGTTGTAGGTAGTAATGAAGCAACGTGTTTAGTTTACATTTAGGGTTGGGAAAAGGCTTTCGTGGGCCCCGGGCTAATTTGAAAAAAATGTGTGTTTTTTTTTCCCCGCCCAAGTA
Source organism: Ruditapes philippinarum (assembly GCF_026571515.1). Lineage (NCBI taxonomy): Eukaryota > Metazoa > Mollusca > Bivalvia > Venerida > Veneridae > Ruditapes > Ruditapes philippinarum. The sequence continues at coordinate 85,515 of NW_026858711.1, read as the reverse complement.
GGGGGCCCTTTTTGTTTAAGAAAATTTGGTTTCCCCCCTGGCTTTTAACCCCAAATTGAATAAAAAAGTAAATTTGTTTAAAATTTTTGGTTTATCATTGGAAATGGTATTGATATGTCTGAGTTTAAAAATGAAAAAGGGGACTATCGAAAAAACCCTTTTGCAAATTTAGGGTTCAACAAAACAAAAATTTTTTGTTTTTTACTTTTTAAAATTAAAAAGGGGCGGCCAATTTTATGTTTTAAAACCTTAATAAATTCCTAGGGACGTTTAAAAAATTACTGGAACCTTTCGTATTTTTCTTCCAAGTGAAAATCGGGTGAGGGAATTGGATTTTCTATTCCCTTTTTTCCCTGTCCTTCAAATTTTGGGACAGTTATATTTTGATGAAATCCCGAGAGGGGCGCCCCAAAATAGCTTTTTCATAGGGTGGCTATTCATGTTCCCAAGACATTGTCTTTATTATTATATGTGTAACTGTAATAGAAAACCCTTGGGGCTGATCCCAAAAACTAAACAGCAAAAAAAATTCATTCCCTTAAACCGGCTTTACAAAGAGTTTAAAAAATAAAGGGAAAGGGAAAAACCCACTTGAAAAAAATTAAAAAAACTCAAAAATTTCCTGAAATCGAGGGGTTTAACGGGAAGATTCTGTGGTTTTCAAAATTTAAACAGGGAAAGGGGAAAAAATGAAAACAACATAAAAAACCAATGATAAGAAAATTTAAAACTTGGCAGGCATTGGCGTATTTTTTGGAACCAAAGTTTATTTTTAAATTTTTTCGTAAAAAATTGTTTAATTTGGGCCGTCGTGTTTTTTTTATTTTTTTCCCAAAACTGTTTTTCGGTTTAAACCAGGTCACCCAATTTAGATTTTAAATTTTTGGAAAAAAGCAAATAAATTAATGAAAAAAATAAAAAAATTTAAATTTGTTCGGTCAAAAAGGAAATAAAACCTTATCTGAAAAAAAACCTTTTTTAAAATTTTGTCAGGTTAACAAAAAGGGTTTTGGTTTTTAAAAACAAATTCTTACATTTTTTAAAAACTTTTAGAAAACACCCCGTTTTTTCTACAAAAACCGCCCTGTTAAATTTGGCAAGCCAATTTTGGGGGGTCAAATTTTTTTGTTTAAAATTTTAAACCAAAAATTAAAAAAAAAATTCAATATTCACAAAAAAGGAAAAGAAGCTCAAAATTTTTAATTAAGCCTTTGGTTTTTTTGGGCACCTTCCACATTTGTAGGGGCCTTAAACGGGAATTTAAAAAAGCAAAAAATCTGAAAAATTTTTTTTTTAAAAATCTAGTTGGTTTTTCGTTTTTTGAAAGTCATTACAAAAAAAATTTTTTTGTTTAAAAGTCGTTTTTAAAAAATTTAACAGTTGTTTTTGAGGGAAAAAACCCAAAAAAATAAAAAAATCTTTTGGTGATTTATAGTAATAAGAAAATCGAAAAAAATTTCATTTTTTTTTGTTTTATACATTTTTTAAAAAATACATGTTTCTATGCTTTCTAAAGCTGCATGTATTTCCTAAAAAAAAAAACCCCTTTAAAAAACCAGGAAATCTGTATTTTTTAAGTAAAAAGGGGAAAGTTGTTTGGGGCTCACAGTAGGGTTAGGAGAAAAACATTTTTTGGGTTCAACGGGTTTTGGGTTTTTTTAATAAAATTTTTGTAAAAACCCTTTTGACCCCGCCATCCCATTTTTATTTTCAATCCCCCAAGTTCCTTTCTAAAGCATAAGGCCCTCTGGGGAAATCATTCTTTCCGCCCTTTGGGGACATTCCACTTTCAGTCCGGGACATCCAAAATACCTATAAATATATGCAGTTTTCTAAAGTGACCAAACGTTTATGAAACGTAAAATTGATAGATACATGCTCTGGCCTTTTGCGTGGATAACAATACAATAAATCATATATATTGACATGTTTTTTTTTAACAAATGCATTGCGTTATGGCTCTATTTTATATTTTAGGCAGATCTATATTCATATAAACTTATATACAACTTAGAAACACTATTTTGTCTCGTTTTGTTTTAAATTTGAAGGCAGTGAAACGACATTTATTGAATTTAATCCGACTGAATTTTAAACATTTATTCTGAAACCATGTTCGTAAAAAAACGAGTATCTACCAAACTAAGTGCAAGACATATTAAAAAACATAAAGAACAACATAAAAAGTCATAGCTTCAATAATATTGAAAATAGTTATAAAGCAAAGAAACACGGACATACGCGGTCTCGATCTTACAACACGTAGGACAATTAGAAATTACAACTATTGCAGTAAAACGGTCAGTATAACTATGTCGTAGAAATAGATTTCTATTCCTCCAAATTTGAAGAGTACAAAAATTTGGCATTGCATTGACCGTATAATCAGCATGCAATTGACATGACAGGTTGATAAAATCAAACAATACTTTCGACGACTTTTCATCATCGTATTTTCCATTTTCATCATCATGCTTTTGACTTTATCACAGAGATTTGGCTTTTCGTCGTCATATTTTGTATTTTCTCCGTCGAACGTTTGACTTTTCATCATCATACATTCCCAGACTTTATGGTAAAAATACGAAAAGTCGGAATCACGATGATTAAAAAAAACTCTCAGGTGACATCGACATCACGATGCTGAGAAGTCGAAATAACGCAACCATGATGGTGAAATTTCGAAAATATGATCATGAAACGACGAAAGACGATCGCAAAATTTGAAGAGAATAAAACGAAACAAAGAAAAGTCGAAAGTATGATGGTTAAATTACGAAATTATATCGAGTTTTCACCATTAACGTTTTGTTATTTTGACTTTTCACCATGGTACTTTTGACCTTTTACCATCGTACTGTCGAATTTTTACCATCGTGGTTTCGTTACTTTGACTTCCCGGCTGTATTGTGTGTGTTGTGGTGATCCTAATGGGACACCGTAATTCTCTGTCAAATTTTACCTGCTGACAGAATTATGTCCTCAACCCTTTTAATTTTAACCAAATTACTTTTGGTATTTCGTTTAATTATCTTACTGTATACATAATTTATGGATTTAGGTGAAGTAAAAGTATGCAAATGTATGCTTTAATTATAAATTGTATTAAATCAAACTATGCCAGGAACTGCAAACTTTTATATTCCCTTTGATTTATTTGGCTTTTTTTAATGAGAGATAAACATGTATTAATAGATAAAAATATTTTTTGATAGAATCATTATAATGATCGTAAAACCTACAATACTTATAGTATCATATAATTATACAGACAATTCGGTAAAAACAATAATTTTCAAATTAGGTTTTCCGAAACTCACAATATGACTTTAAACGTGGCGATGTGTCTTTAGACGTAACCAAAATTGATAAAGTTTAATCTAGATAAAATGTTTTCCTTGATGCTATACTTACCTTAATATACTTGCGATTACACGGGTTTTCAAGGGCGCAAGGTAAGACTGCGTCGTCGCCTTGCTTGACAGTTACATTTACTATTGGATTTCTCATTACTGGATGACATCCTCGTTCTGTAAAAAAATCAGACACAATGAATTAAAGCCGATATTCTATCGTATATTTATCTAACTATTTTCATAGAACTTAACACATATATTTATCTCTAAAAATAAGTGAAATAACACACCAATAACAATAATTACAAATATGAGCATATGTTTTATGTATTTGAAAATTATTACATAATAAAAAAATTCATTTATCGACACCATTTCGTTTTCGAGATATTTTTACAAAAGAGGAAGTTTGAAGCAATATCATGGTTTGCCGAAATGATATATCATGTAGAATATATCCTAAATGAGATGAATATATTAAAACGAGGCGTTATATTGTTACAATTCTTTCAGTTTATATTGAAGAAAATCACGAAATGTAAAATATTTTTTCTTTATAGATTTACTATAATATGATTAGTGAGTTACAACTTTTCTTACAAGATGTGTTCAACAATTCAAAAAGCTACATTTGATTTACCAAACGACAATTGTACTCGTTCTTTTAAAATCCTAACTTAGATGTTCCGAATATTCATCTTAGCCCGTAATAAATAGGAATTTCCACTTTAATTTATTTTTATTTATTTCCTCTAAAATAAGATATTTACTAGTTTTTTTTAAACATTTTAGTATAAGAAGTTTATAATTATTAAAATACAAAATACATCGGGACTAATCTGAAAAAGTGAAGAATAAGGTATAGATACTTACCGCCAACACAAGTCTTGGTGACTAAGATGAAAAGCATACAATTCAAAGTTTGTTCATCTCTTTTATTTAAAACAGTGTTTTTTATTATTTTAATGTGTCCACAATTCTTGTATGTCCTTACGCTTTGTTTTGATAATATGAAATGACAGGTCAGTCTGATGTTAACCTATATTTATGGCATGCTTAAATATCAGGAATTTGTAATTACATAGGACTCTTATAATGACAACTTTCAAAATTAAGTTAATTGCTGTGACATTATCGTATCTCTGGTTAAAGGTCAGTCATCAAATGATTTTAGTGCATTTTGTGTGCTACCCGTGCCGCTTTTGCGACTCCGTAAAAAATGGTATGGCCCGACCGTGCATACATATTATACAAACATAGCGTAAAAGCACGATAAATGTTGGCGTCAAACTGTAGGCACGTCAAAGAAAAAAATGATTGTTTAAACTAAAGGAAAATAGTCTTTATAGGGTATGTGATAAATAGAATATTATATCACGCTTCACACCACCCCCCTTCCAAACAAAAAGGGCAATGCATTATTAGGCAATGTAAAAGGAATGGTCGTGCATTTCCGTTTTTACGGAGTCACAAAATCGGCATGCGTTATAATTAAGTATAATAATGCTAATCCCTCGATCAAGCTTATCGGCAGTCGTGATTCGTGATATATTCCTACGTAGTTGATTTGGAACCGTGCATTATTCTACAACAAGACACTCACAATTTTCTAAGTATATTGGTGCAGGTTTATTACTAACTTAAAAGCACATGCTACTTGGTTTCAATGCAAAATCTGAAAATAAAATCCAGACAGGGAGATATCCATCTCCTGTTTTCGCTGTTTGGTTTTAACACTATTTATTTTTTTTCTTCAATATTTACAAACAAAATTACAATATATAAATTTGCATTCAGGATTGAGTAGACAGCTTAAAATTGATATGAAACACTCTACTGTCAAAAACTGCATATAAACAATTTATTTTAGTAACAATATGATAAAGTTTTTGTAAATACATTCATTGTACCTGCATTTTATTCCTTCCAGATATTTGAATGCCTACTACATATGACGTAATAAGTAAATTATCATAAAGAGGGGATTGAACTTGTCAAATGTGTATCCTACAATGCATTTATCAAATTTAAATAATTTCTTAGAGAAAAATAGACAAAAAAGAAAATATAAGGAGATAAGAATTGGGACACAAAAAGGGGTGGGAGGGGGGAACTGTGATATAATGGAAAGTGTAGGTCCTGTTTAAGAGACAATAATTAAATATTTTATTAACCAAGTATAAGCCAATTCAAAATGATTTCTTTATAAATAATACAGTGATGTGTTTCCTTGTGACAATATGCAATGAATATTATAGCAAATAATAGAAAATACATGAAACAAAGGCTACGGAACCAAGAGAAGGGTAACTCTTGCGAAACAAAATGAAGAGCGCCGTTACTCGCACCGTACCTTATAATTTACTAAAAAGTGGCGTCAATTTTCTATTTTGAACACATATACATAATAGATTATTCCAATATCTAGTAACTGTAAGTATTTACTCCAATTTCTCATAAAATATTAGAATATTCTTTTCATTACTAATTTTGGAGCGGTCCCTATACACACTGTGATATGTTGTACAAAAACGACGCGCGAAATAGTCCTCTTGTTCGGGGAGTGGTTGTTATTTTCAAAGGTCGTACCGTATCTACAATTATCTACCGTATATTAGAAGAGCCAATCCTAGCGCAAACATATAATTAATAGTGTACTCATCATGACATGTCTTAATATTAATTTTTAAATCAGAATGATAAACATGTAATAACAGTTTGCATGTTAACAAAATGAAATGCATATTACCAGTTTTAATAACAAATATACATTGTATATAATATCAATCTGGTAACAGTCATTGAAAATTTAAAAGAACACAATTTCTATTGTAAATTTTCTTATGCGAAGTAACTTGAACATGCTGAAGATAAAAGCATAAAGTGAAATTAAGACCTATTTATGTAAAAACTGATATAAACAGATGGTATATATTTTATAACAATAACATACAACGTGTAGTCACGTGACTCTTACCTTTCTGGGCGTAGGTCTTAAAAGTGTAGTTAACTCTTACTCACTTGTATCATTTGTTAATACATGGTTACCTGCAAACTTAAGATGTGTGATGGCACAGTATGTTGTGAAGCTTATGTGTCAGATATCACTCATTTAAACATCTGTTGTTTTTTTATATATTTTCGCTTTAATTGTGTTTCATGTAATGGAAAACAAGCATGTGTTTCACGTAAACATCATGCCTGAAAACAAAACAATTATTATGTCTATAGTCTGATTTTATTGACCTGTCAATTATGAATACATTACAGGACTCATTTAAATATTCGATCCCACTTCGGTTTGGTCCGTGTAGTTTACGAGAATTAATGTGGAGTATATAAGTTATGGATTGAAAGTCACACCAGTTTAATGTGAAGGATTTCGTTAATTCACGATAGCACAGACGGTAAATAGAATGCCTGATAATTGAGAGGTCTGTGGTTCGATCCTTACTGTTGCCACTAATACTCTTTCTTTATTTTTGCAGTATATTTTAAAGGAACATAATTTTATTTGTAGTGTGTTTTACGGCATTGAAAATACATTTATTGATTTTAATCCGTTTTAATTTTTTAACATGAATTCTTAAACATGTTATTTAAATGAGTATAGACATAACAAAATTAAGTAAAACATAATAAAACAAAACAAACAATATAAAATAATCATATATAGCTTCAATAATGTTGAAAGTATTAACAAGAAAAAAAAACATGGACCAACGCGGTCTCGAACTTAAAAACACGTGTGGCAGTTAGATTATAAACTCGTGCCTTACCCTATTGCGCTATACCGCTGAGTGCACTTAGTTTATAGATACAAATTAAATTAAATTCCATCGTACAGCGTACATCTCACGGAACTTACCGAAAATCTACCGAAGATTAATATACTGTGTGCATCGACCGTGTAATCAGTATGTAATTGACAGGTTAATAAAACCAAACAATACCTACTAACCCTTTGACAAATAAATCAGAGACGTAGTCAGCGATATGCACAAATTTACTAAAATTGGTTGTGGCACATTAACGATCCTGTAACACATTTTTTATGGTTTTATATAAAAGATATGATGCTCAAATTAAAATTTATCAATATTGTAAGTTCCAAAAAGCATTATTTATAAAGATATTACCGAATTTAAGATTTTATGTGAATAAAGGTAGGTAATTGGAAATTTATTTTTTATAAAGTCTAAGTCAAATTTTTCAATAAGAAATGAATGCATATATTTTAATGATTTTATATAATGTGCATAGATGGATGGATGGATGGATGGATGGATGGATGGATGGATGGATGGATGGATGGATGGATGGATGGATGGATGGATGGATGATGGATGGATGGATGGATGGATGGATGGATGGATGGATGGATGGATGGATGGATGATGGATGGATGGATGGATGGATGGATGGATGGATGGATGGATGGATGGATGGATAGATAGATAGATAGATAGATAGATAGATAGATAGATAGATAGATAGATAGATAGATAGATAGATAGATAGATAGATAGATAGATAGATAGATAGATAGATAGATAGATAGATAGATAGATAGATAGATAGATAGATAGATAGATAGATAGATAGATAGATAGATAGATAGATAGATAGATAGATAGATAGATAGATAGATAGATAGATAGATAGATAGATAGATAGATAGATAGATAGATAGATAGATAGATAGATAGATAGATAGATAGATAGATAGATAGATAGATAGATAGATAGATAGATAGATAGATAGATAGATAGATAGATAGATAGATAGATAGATAGATAGATAGATAGATAGATAGATAGATAGATAGATAGATAGATAGATAGATAGATAGATAGATAGATACTTTATTAACTTAAACTTTTACAAGTTTTTCGTTATAACAAATAATATATGATACAAATTTACAATCACATGACAATGGCATAAATAGGAACATTGAAATTATTGCAAAACATAGTGGGAGAAAGTAAACATATACACACGCACGCACACACACACGCACACACGTACACCAACACACGCACGCACACACGCACGCCACGGTAAAAAATAATATTAGTGGAATGAGGATGGGTATGTGAATACAGTTGCAATTCAGTTTATGAATACACAAATTATACACAACCTAGATTTAGTAAAGTTCAATATGCAAATAACATTTACTAGTAGATGGTATAAATGATATGAAAAACTAAACAATTTAACTCGCTCTAACAGAAAAAGCTTTATACAAAAATTTACCGAGATTCTTTACTATTTTAAAATTCCTAGATTGCATCAATTCTACAAATTTGTACACCTTTGGATGTCTGTAATAATAAGATTTTATAAAAGTCTTTCTTAATTCATCGTAAAACGGGCAAATGATTACAAAATGATATTCATCTTCTATATCGTTTTTGTTACAAAGTAAGCATTTTCTTTGATTGCAGTCTATTCTATTTGGCGCATATCGGCAGTACATATTTAACATATTCTTCGATGTTTGAAAATTGTTTTATCAGCATAATTATATAAAATTTCACTTGGGTGTGGTAACCTAGCCGTCCGGTTAGCTCAATAGGTTGATCGTTGGACTGTGAATCGGGCGAACCGGGTTCGATTCAGATTTCCGGACGACGCAGGTCATTTTCGTTTTGATTGATTATGAAATCCTTTTCTACGGTCATTCGCACTGTACATCTGCTCTAGCATGTACAGAAGTTTCAGTTCCTTGTGAAAGTGAAGGCAACTAGTACTGGTAAACTGCTTGACAGCCTGCCCAGGTTGAACTGTGGTCTGGTGAATTCCATATAACTTACTGACGTGATCCGGAGTGAAAACTACCAAAAACAACCTCAATTCTTTATCCAAAGAAAACAAAACTTCAAATAAGCACAAATCGGCAATGAGGGGCGGGGTATTAATATTTTGATTGTAGCTTACAGTGATTCTCTGGAATGTGGTAAAAAAATACATCTACGAAGTATTTAGATGGCATAAGACCCAGAGCTTTGTAACAATTTTGACTACAGTATAGTTTTCAGAATTATAAATAGAGCTTATCAATATGTATAATTATTTGTGTCGCTCTCGAAGTGCGAATGTGATTGCTGCACACGGGTGTTGCAGAGTGACCCAGTGAGTCTTCTTCGAATACTAGATTTAATTATCTACTTCAAATACATTTTGTATAGCAGTATGAGGAGGGTAGATATTATTAGCTTCTGGTGTGGAGCAAATTCATGCTAATGTCGATATAGGATAAGATACGTTTGCAAGACCCATACAAATGCTTTCTGTCACTTTTATTTTCTGACTAACATTGAAAAGTGTTTTGCTGCAATCGAGTCTACTCTCTATATTACACTGTGCCTATACCACGTGACTATTTGTGATATGCGTTGGGCAGAAAACCAATAGTAAAAACCAAGATTTATTTTCCTCGACAACATTTTTAAAATTCCATTTCTTTTATTATTTTATGTTCGTGCGTTCGTGCGTGCGTGTGTGTGTTCTCTGTAGAGCCCGCTGATTCATGTTAGCGGCCAAAGCATAGCCAATAACAAACTTTTGTCGTAAAGTTAAACAGCGTGATTTTCTGATTGTCAAAACACGAAGTTTCATTTTATTGCAAAGATATTGATTACTGCCTTGACAATTTTAAGTGTAGGTTATTCACCAGAAGGAGCAGACCATTAAAATGATTATTATTAATAATAATTGTTATGAAGGAAAATATATCTATTTACTAGGTTGACTTTTGTATAGGTTTTCTGCCCAACGAAGATCTTAAAATGTCACGTGGTATACAGTAAGCATCGTCACCGCCGTCACCAACTCTACAACCCTCTTACCTCTCAAAACCATGTAAACTGCAGTATTTTTCATTTAAAATATGTTTTTATATTTGGTATATGCTTTAAATTCAATTTCCTTCAAATCCCACAAATAAAAAAATGAATAATTGATACATATATATTCACACCATCCCCCTATCAAACAGATAGGCCAGTCAAGTGCATTATTACACGATATTTGCACATATGGAATAAGCGGAGGTTCAATATTTAATTTCTTGAACTAGTTTAATAAAGATTATTTTGTGCGAGTATCTGGCGAGCAATACCATTTTACGGAGTCGCAAAACCGGCACGGATATTAAATAAAACAAAGAATGTCAACACGTCATATGACGCCAATTCATATAAGACATAAATTAACTAAATGACGTCAGGAAAATTACTTCTACTCTCACCGTAGTTCAACATATCTATACAATTTGTGAAGGCAATCCGAGTCTTAAGGCAATCCGAATCAATAACGAATGTTTCCTGTAAATTATTTAAAATTTGACCAAATATTTTATGGGCCTCGGTAATTTCTTAAAATATAATCCATTCGCTTTAAATTTATCAATTAACAATCAAAGATGCAGGTGTTTACATTGATCAAACATATTATTTATTTTGACCACTAATAGACGATTTCGCGCTTCTGTAAATATATTGCCTTCCTGGTTTGAAACTTATCATTTTGTATTCCCAAGAATGGGACCAAAAAATAAAAAGGGATTTTGCAAAATGTAATCTTACCATATATCTACACCTGGAGAAATTTACTGTTGCAAATATTTCTGTTAAGTGTATCTAAATTACACGTACCAGAAGGCAATACGAATCAACAAGCCATGACGATGGGGGGCCATCTCAAGTTTCACTAATACATGATTTTTTTAAAAATTTTGTTTTAAAGGTGATATTTCTCCTCCGTGACAGTTCTATTTCATTATTCATTCTTTCTTTTGTATGATGATATATAACAAATACTAACTTTGTAATTGCTAACCAATTCACTTGTGATACCACCTTAGCGGATCAATATATGACCAAAAGCAAATTACATGTATGCATTTTGGGAAAAAATAAATTATTTAAAAACTTTAATGTGGTTAGGGTTAGGGTTATATTTCATTGCCAGATAATTGAAAAATATGAAAACTTGCTTATTTGCAGGCTGAAGATGCTGTTTAAGGATAATTTGCCGTTTTCTTTGCTATTTTGTAAAAAAAAAAATGAAAAAAAAGAGTTGATTTAGGAAGTGTCGAGTTTAGGGGGTATTGCAAAAAAAAATTATATTATTAAAAATTGCTATATATTGCGATATTTACAGACATATTACAATAAATTGCAATATATATAAAATGCTTGAGAATCAAGGGAAGACCTACAGAAACTTTACTTTAAGATTGAGTTTAATGTTACGACCAACAAATGGTATGTCAGGGGTCCTTTATTAAATGATTTTCACAATGTTTTAAAAAAGGTAAATGTAAATAATGGAGTTTAAATAACTTGATGTAATTTTTTATGCCATTTGAAGTCAAGGTAAGACAAGATGATTACACTTGTATATCTTATAATATAGAGTTTTATGTTTATAGCTTCAATATATTGCGGTATCTGAAAACATATTGTAATATAGTATAACAAGAGAAAATATTGTGATATCCAGTATATTTCACAACCGTATCTTCAGTGCTGTAGCCATTATAAAATATCACCCAGAAGAGCTTATTTATAAACATATATGTCCAGATAGACTTTGATATAGATTTACTTTGCATTAAGGTTTTATACTGCTAAATTTATTCAAAAATTTGTTTTTAAAAAGATGAAAAGAAATAAAGTACTGACATATTAAACATTGAAAGACATAGCAGGGTTGTCTGTTGGTCATGTACCTTATTTGTACCCTTGCCAGTTCCTGTATGTTTTGTGATTGATATTGTACCTGTGTGTATACCACTCTTACAAAAAATCATATATGTATATGATTATGCAAATAAAATAAGTTTCAAACATCGGAGAATATGTAAAATATGCACTGCAAATATTTGTGCACATTATATGTAATCAATAAATTATATGCATTCATTTCTTTTTGGAAAATTTGACTTAGACTTAATAGAAAATAAATCTCTAATTACCTTCCTTTATTTACATGAAATGGTAAATTCGGTAATATCTTTATAAATAATGCTTATTGGAACATACAATGTTGACAAATCTTAATTTGAGCATATTTATGAAATAAAACCATAAAAAATTGTGTTACAGGATCTTTAAGGAAGCTTATTGAAATTAGTGCTTCTGTGTATTGTGAGGCAAATGATCACCCTCAACCAAGCTTCCCTTCATGGCCAGCACCCCGAGAAAGGGTAGAGGAATACACATATATATACATATTATATAGATATTGTCAAAGAGGCCCTAATGAACATGAGTAAAGGGGAGTTTATAAGACTGGCATATTAATCATCAATTCGTTTCTGTGATGTAAAAAACAGATTTATACCCCATCATGGTCATCATTCCCAATTTGCCGTGTAACAAACTGATTAAAGAATGGAAAAAAAAAATTACAGTGTCTTCAGATTTTTTCTAGATGTAGAGGTTCTGTATTAGCTTAATTGTTAAAGTTTGACAGCTAAAGTTATTTTTGAGACAACCCCTGATGAATGGGGGGATCTACAGGCAATTTGTTTACATAAGTGACGTAATAATGGTCAAAATTATGAATAGAAAATTGCAACCATAAAGGATAAGGTTAACAATAATAATAATAGACAATAGACAATTACGACCAAAAAGAGTTAACTGTCACATAATTATGGTCGAAGTAAACAATAGAAAAATAATACTATAAAGGATTAGGGGTCACATAAATTATGGTCTAAAGTATACAATAGAAAAATGATACCATAAAGGACTAACTAATTCGGTCAAAATATACAAAGGAAAACTATAATCAAATTATTGGTTTAAACTATGAATAGAAAATTAGGACAAAATATTATTAGCTGTGGTCAACCCATCTAATAAACTACTTTAGTATCTGGTATTTCTTCTTCTTGATATTGTATTTTACTATCTCATGTATCCGCCATCAGAAAAATGTAAAGTTTAATCAATTGTTTACATAATGACTTAAGAGTGTGTATACTTTATAACAATAGAACAGGTAACACTCCAAAAAAAGTCAATCTTATACATGTAAATGCAAAATTTAACATATTGTATTTTTTCAAAAAATGGACATGTCATATTTTTGCACATGTTTACAAGAAACAAACCTATGCCAGTTGTTGTGTATATAATTCTCTTCTTTAAAGTTACTACGCATCACATTCAAGGCCACATATCAAAATAGGTCAATTCAACCACTCATTGAAAGCAAGTACTTTCTCTGTGGTTCATACAATGCTTGATCTAATTAATTTACTGTGTATTTCTAAAGCAGTAAATTTGATAAAACTTGATAGTCAGGTGGAATACATACAAAACATGTTTACCTTTTACAAATTCATACCCAATTATTGTTTTCTTATAATATAATGTGGCCTGTTTTGTCTCAGTTTGTATCCAATGGTTTCAACACCTACATGTATCTTAAGAACTCATTAGACTAAAACAAAACAATAATTGTCAATGAATAATCCTTAAGTGGAAAATAAATCTTTCTGTTACCAGCTGGTAAATCTTGCTTTTATCACATTTATGGTTTAAACTCTTAAGCATACAATGTGGTTATTAAGGATGTATGACCAGTATGACCTCAGATGTAACATATATTTCACCCATGACCAGGTAATAAAACCACAAACATGACAAAGGGACGCCTTTCTATGTCGATGAAAGTGTGGTTTCGGTAGTCTGTTATATGAACATTTATTTATTCAATGGAGAAATTTTATACGATTTGAGCAAGGATAGGAATTGCAACCTAAAATTGTATACATTGTACTGAAACTTTTTTTATTCACATTCTTATTAGCTCACCTGAGCAATGCTCAGGGTGAGCTATTGTGATGGCCCTGTGTCCGTCGTCGTGCGGGCGTCAATTTTAACATTAAAAACTCTCCCCTGAAACCAAAAGACGCACATAAACCAAATTTAACGAAATTCCTTGGGGGGTTCCCCTTTTCAAAGTTTTTCAAATGGTTTCCCGGGCTGTTTCATATGTAGGTCATAGGGCCAGAAAGGATTTCAAAAAACACAAAATTAAAAAGTATTCTTGTCTGAAAGTACATGGGCCAGAGCTTTGATTGTATGGTATCATCTATGGGCCCTCTACCAAAGTTGTTCAAATTTTGTCCCTAGTGTCAAAATTGGCCCCGCCCCGGGGTCATAGGTGTTTCCTTATATGTATATAGTAAAATCTAAAAAATCTTCTTCTCTGATTTGGCAAAGGCTACAGATTAGATGTTTGGCATGAAGCATTGTGTAGTAGACCTCTATCAAGATTGTTCAAATAATGGCCCTAGGGTCAAAATTGGCCCCGCCCCGGGGGTCATTGATTTTCATTCCATACATATAGTGAAAACTTGAAAAATCTTCCGGTTTGAAAGTAAATGCCCTAAAGCTTTGATATTTGGTCTATGGTATCATCTGAAGGTCCAATACCAAAGTTGTACATTTGTCCCTAGTGTCACAATTGGCCCCATCCCGGGGGTCATAGGTTTTTCTAACATGTATATAGTAAAACATAAACAAATCTTCTTCTCTGAATTGGCAAAGGCTACAGGTAAGATATTTGGCATGAAACATGGTGTGGTAGACCTCTACCAAGATTGTTCAAATAATGGCCCTCGGGTCAAAATTGGCCCGCCCTCGGGGGTCATTGATTTTCATTATATACATATAGTGAAAACTTGAAAAATCTTCTGGTCTGAAAGTAAATGGCCTAGGGCTTTGATTTTTGGTCTATGGTAGCATCTATAGGTCCAAAACCAAAGTTGTTCAAATTTTGTTTCTAGAATTAAAATCGGCCCCGTCCTGGGCGGGGGGGGGGGGTCATAGGTATTTCCTTATATATATATATATATTGTAAAACCTTAAAAAAATCTACTTCTCTGAATTTGTAAAGGCTACAGGTTTAGATATTTGGCATGAAACAATGTAAAGTTGACCTCTACCAAGATTGTTCAAATAATGGCCCTCGGGTCAAAATTGGCCCTGCCCCGGGGGTCATTGATTTTCATTATATACATATAGTGAAAACTTGAAAAATCTTCTGGTCTGAAAGTAAATGGCCTAGGGCTTTGATATTTGGTATATTGTATTATCTGAAGGTCCAATACCAAAAGTGATCAAATTTTGTCCCTAGTATCAAACTTGGCCCCGCCCTGGGGGGTCATTGATTTTATTTATGTGTATAGCAAAAACTTAAAAAAATTCTTTGAAAAAACCCAAAAGCCCTTGGGTCAAAATTGGCCTCGCCCCGGGGGTCATTGATTTTGTTTATGTGTATAGCAAAAACTTAAAAAAAAATTCTTTGAAAAAAACCAAATCGCTAGAGTTAAGATATTAAGCATGAAACATCTTCCGGTTAGTGTCTTCAAAGTTTGTTCAAATAAAAGCCCTAGGGTCAAAATTGGCCCTGCCCCGGGGGACATTGATTTTCCTTATATGTGTATAGCAAAAACTTAAAAATCTGATTAAAAAAACCAAATAGCTAGAGTTTAGATATTAAGCATGAAACATCTTCTAGTGAGTGTCAAATGGGGTCAAAACTGGCCCCGCCCTAGGGGTGTCATTGCTTTTAACTATATGTGTATAGTTAAATCTTAAAAAATATTTTTTTTAAAAAACTCAACGAGCCAAACCTTAGATGTTTAGCATGAAATATCTTCTAATGGGTGTCTACCAAGTTTGTTCAAACAAAAGCCCTGGGGTTTAAACTGGCCTATATACAGGTGAGCGACTTCAGGGCCATCATGGCCCTCTTATTTTTATATTTTGATCTAGCAAAGAGAAAACATTTTCTGCTGTTAATTGCCAGAACGAAGAAACCAATAAAATCTTACGTTTCACCACTGAAGTGATAATGTCATCACCTTGGAATTTGTATAGCAATGAACCGTCAGATTTGTAACATCTGTGAAATTGATGTCAGCGCCAAGATAAACATTGTTCCTTTTTATGACTTGATAACAAAGAAAGGAACAATAATTAAATATTTAATTTCATGTCAATAAGTTAGTCCTTTGTATACAGGTGTGTTCCTAAATTACTCACTTCTAGTCCACCATTAAAAACGAGTTCTTCCTTATAGTTGCCACAGTATAACTATTTTCCTGGCGAGCTTGAAGTGGTAATATGGATTTTACTAAATATTAAAAATATCATCAGAGCAAAAACAGCTATTTGGTGTCAAGTTTTCACATACCCTTGACTAGATTTCTCTCTCCAGATAACTTTTTGTGTCCCCACTTTAGAGGGGGGCATTTAGATTTACCCTTGTCCGTCCGTCCGTTCGTCCGTCCGTCCGAGCAAACATTTTGGGTTTAGGGGCTACATGTATATAACAGTAAGAAAAACAAAAGAGAACAATAGGTTCATTCCATGATCAAAGGGTTTATGGGCTAGTAGCCCTTAAAAAATAAAGAAAATAACAAAGAAAATAGCCCCTAAACCCAAAATGTTGGAACGTCCGTCCGTCCGTTCTCTTTTGTGTCGCACGTAACTCAAAAAGTATTTAACCTAGAGTCATGAAACTTTACAGGAATGTTGATCAGCATGTGTAGTTGTGCACCTGGGTATTTTCGTCTGGATATTTTTAGTATTTTTTGAGTAATTTCCCTTGACTTAGTAAAAACCTATCCATTATGTTTTTATTTGTTTCTTGAGTGCTTGAGTTAGAATCAACCAACTTTACAGGAATTATTATCAACATCACTAAATTACAGGAATAATGATTCACATCAGTTTGAAGCTATGCACCTGGGACTTTGCATGTGGATTTTTTTCAGTTTTGTTAGAGTTATTGCCCTTGACTTACAGTACTAGTATAAATTTGCAATTTTCAACTTGTTCATGCATAGCTCAAAAAGTATTTGACTTGTAGGCTTGAAAGTTTACAAGAATGTTGGTCAGCATGTGTACTTGTTTTGGGTTTGCTTGTGGATTTATTCAGTATTTGTAAAGACCTGCTCTATACTTAGTAAAAGATTTTTAGTTTTCAAAAAATATTTGACCTAGAGTCATAAGATTGACAGAACAGTGGCGCGGTTGGGGCACCCGTGTCCTATGGACACATTTCTAGTTTGCATTTCAACTACACCCAGGCGCAACATGGATTAGTTGGACGATTTAAGAAAAGGATATACATAAATTTATAAACAAAATAACACAAAGATCTAATGATGCAGTTTAATTTATTTATTACAGACTGCATTTACAAAAAGAAATATTTAAAATAAAACGCATTGGCATTGAATAAAAATGTGCCAACCATAATTTACCACATTAACATTTGTCTTTTTGTCTTTTCAAATATGAATAAATAATATACTCTTTGGTTGCTCATTGCTCATTGTGACTCGGACCTGTGATACTTGGACTCTTGTGATATTGTTTGTACTGTACAAACAAATGTACAATTTTAGCAACTTACACTAAGTGTGTGAACTTTTAAAAGACCGATGTCATCCTGCCTACGGGATACTTATTAGCACTAAATCAATGCTCAAATTAAGTAAAATTTAGTATTATATCATTATACACGATGTTCTGTCGACATTTTGAGGTTATTCTAACAGAAATATAGCATATTGTACTTAAAAAATTGTAAATATACGAGCAGCGTCGCTGTATGTGGCGTTACGTGGTTATAACGATAGTAAATAAATGATATTATCACATAAACCGCGGCGCAGGAGTGTAATAAAGCAATTTAATAAAAACGATATTACACTACAATAGTGAAAAACTATACGCGCTTGTATATGTCATAAAAAAACATGGGATCCCAGATACAAGTAATAATGATTCACTTCAAATTGAATGACCTTGGAGTAAGTGAGCGTGTGTTAAATTTTGTTTGCGTGTTTTTCTCTTAACAAGTGGTTCTAATGAATGATATCCGACAAGGAAACGAATAGATAACTAACTGCATGGTAAGTGTAATCTATGTAATGTTTCTTTAATATTCACTTTAGTATGTAATATCTATGATCTACTTAAAGATTAATACACGAATTAACCTGTGCTATATATAAACACGTGAGTCAGTACAAAACGAATAAATACCATCGTCGGATACCCACGGCCGAACCATTATCATGCATGTTATGTGACATGTTTATCAATCGTGGGTATCCGACGATGAGATTGTAGTAAACTTGTTTTGTTTCTCTAAAAGCTGTATAGTCACTCACAAGCAATCTCTGTCAAATTTATACATACATTTAGATAGCACCAACATTGTACATATATATATATACTTGTTGTTGTTGTTTGTTCAGCTCTTCAGTTATTGGAGGAAATATAAGTATATGTCTATCTAACTTTCCAAATAGTATTTCAACTCTGAACGAGTTCTATAGAATCAGTATTGAATTTAATAAATATCTTTATAAATGTGAACCCTGGTATCACTTTGAACGCTTTAAAATCTTAAGATTGGTTAATAATGATATAATAATACTTCCAAGTTTCTAATGTGTTCTTCCCCCTTTACAATTACAGTTTGCTCACTTTTTGGACTTGTGTTTTGTATTGACCACACAGAAGACTCTGTGGCATCGCAAATATAATGTCGGATAATCCAGAACAGTGCTCAAATTATCTAAAGATAATCCGACTGCTAGTTGATCTTGGAACAAAAACAGCACGTGACATATTTTATCACTTCAAACCAAAATCAAATGTGCCGTCTTTCTTTGGAAGTACAACTATAGGTAGTGAAATATTTGACTTAAAAAGGAGACGTGTTATAACTGAAAAACAGTATATGAAGTTAATAAGTAATCCAGATCCTGATGAGTTTGACCTTTCCCTTATTCTTACACTTCTTACAAATATTTTCATTGGCATGATTGATCCGCCTAGAAATGGATGGCACGGACCTTTAGATAAAACCGATTTTTCTCTTGGAGCCGATCTTATACGTTTAAAAGAATTACGCAATTCTACAATAGGTCACAGTGTAAATGCAAAAATTAATTCGGGGGATTTTGAAACACTTTGGAATCAGATTGAAGAAGTGTTGGTTCGACTGAATAAACATATCTACGGCAACGATGAACTTGAGATAAACGCTTTATTAGAAAATTATAAAAAGAGCTGCCTAGATCCATGTCAATTACATGAGAAGAATTATATAGATATACTTCAGCATTGGTGTAAAGAGCTAAAGGAAGAGGTAAACAAATAAAAATATAATAAGCTTAAACATAACTTTTACGTTTAATTTCAAACCATTCACATTTTTTTTCAATTGATATTGATCGTGTTAACTTTTACTCTTAGAGTGTCAAACTATGATAGTATGCTTAGTTGTTAGATACAAAAGAATACATTTTTTATTTGCAAGCCATGTACTAAAAATGTCATTGTTTATTTTTGAAATTTTCAATTTTCATAGTTGTATTAATGCGATCTTATTTTTCCATTAGGTAGATGATCTATGGGAGAAGACAAAGGGTAAGTTTGATATCAGCTCGTACAACAAATATATTATTGGCGAGAATTGAATTGTTTGAACAAAATAGATAGAGAATCAGATGGATACATAGATAGATTTAATTCCCTGCGTGTAAATGCTTGTGTTCTAAAATTTCCGAAATATAACAAGACTTTTTTCTTTTTTAGAACTCAGGTCAGAATATTTTTTTGCATCTGATTATAGAATGAAATTCATGTTCTATGTCAATACCGCAGAAATAACATAATCTTTCATTTCTTGGTTTTCGATTACGCCAAGTCTTAAGGATTCTAAAAGTATAATTATGCGACGACACGCGCAATCTAGTTATGCTAAATTACGTATTTTAAACGAATTTATTTTAATCAAGTAATCAGATATACAAAAGCTAGGTTTTAAATGTGTGTACAAGGATTTCAGTGTTTCATTTTTCTCAATATTTTAAGATCTAAATAGTTTCTGTAAGGCACAATCCGTTACTGTTTTTCTTGAACAATTTTACAAATAATTTTAAATTCATGTTTTCATGATTTACAAAAACAGAGCTAAATCCATAATCATCGAGTAGTTTTTTAACATGGAAAACCCAATTTTTTCTACCATTATAATACTGTGCCAATGAATGTGCATAAACTGATTTTAATAGCATATTATCCGTATTGATAATCTTTACCCAGTATTTAATAATATGTACTAAACGAAATACATATAAAGGATAGCGACCTAATTCTGCAAATAGAATCTACATGATTTGTTTCTGTACTTATTTTCTGCGCGTCGGATTTTGTTAGTGGTTACATCACATGTATAATGATATAGAGGATATTTGTTTAGTTCAGTGTAGGATCGGAATATATTTCACCGAGTGAGCACCAAAAGGTATATTTCACGAGTGGCGCAGCCACGAGTGAAATATGAACTTTTGGTGTTCACAAGGTGAAATATATTCCGATCTTACACTGAACTAAACAAATTTTCTTTTTATTACATGCAAAGAAACGTTTTAAAAAGACATTAAACCTAATACTGAATGAAAAGCGCGCCAAATAATAATAAAACGTGACGTCATTTACGACGTCACATCATTAAGTTGGTACCCAGGACAGTGCACGCTGGAATTGCACTGAAACAACGTAAGGGGCTTAAATTCAAGACAGTGAAATTATCAAAGTGGTAATTTCACTGTTTCAAACAGTGAAATTACCAGTTTTATATCACTGATATATTTCTATAAACCACCGAAAAGCATGTAATAATACGTCATATATCTAAATATAGGACGTCAACTGTGACTTAATTGGATATTCTCACACAAGGTTCCGCATTTTTTTCCGAACCAAAAGTGTGTTATTATTCTATAAAATCACTGTTTGACATTCTATATTTAGACATGTGACGTAATCATTATACATGTGACGTAACCACTAAAAATATTACACGCTAAAAATAAGTACGGAAACAAATCAGGCACAATTTAGCTTAATGTCAGGTACGGCAGCATTCATTTGTTGATGTCGTGTTAGAATCGAAATAATATATCCAAATCGGTGATTTTATTGCTTGATAAAATCACTGTTTGTCGTTCAGATGCACATCATTATATCACTCGAGCTACGCCCTCGTGATATAATTCCTTGCAACAGTGATTTTATTGAGCAATACAATCACAGTTTGGGATATATTATTTAAATAACACACACTTTCGGTTCTTCTATATTCAATAGTGAAAAATGCGGTCGTGTTAGAATACTCAATAACGTTATACCACGATTATTATTGACGTTATTCACATCCCCATTTTTATGTAGTGGTATAATGCAGTGGCGTACCTACCACAGACACTTGGGGTTTGGAGCTCAAAACGCCTTTAAAATCCAAATAAAATGCATATTTGTCAATCCCAGCACATGTACTGATCATATATATAAAAAAAAAAACTTAATATAAGCCGTTTTGAAAAAAAATCATATTTCAACGTCTATAATGATACACAAGATAAAAATGTTCGCCAGAAAAAATCTGCACACCTACCGTCAAAATCACCATGTATTTTATTCCATTTCCTATATCTTCACATAAGCCTTTGGTCAATCGACACAGAAGATATAATTTTTCACGATGATGATCAATTTAAACTTCAACGGTAATATAAACAACGCAACAGCCGAAATAAACATCAATATTATCGCCGTTTTTTTCCAACTACAAAATCTTTCGATAAATTCAATGGACCAGACGGCTATGAACGAAGCTATCCGATTATGTGGCCCCAGCTTTGCCGTGTGCAAATTGCGCAGCGCTTTTAAGTTTGGGAACCACATAATCGTGAAGAATTATATCTTCTGTGACAAAAATCATTAAACCGTATAACCCGTGCAATATGCGCAAGGACTTGAGCTACAAATCAATCCTGTAAAGTTTAATTGAAATTGCATTAGTGCTATAAGAGAAGTAGTCCGGACAAACTTTAAAAATAAAAATTATTAAAGGGCCATAACTCTGACAAAAATCATTGAACCGGAAAATGCTGACAATATGCACAACTAGACTTGGTACTGATCATTCCTGTAAAGTTTGGATGAAATTGCACCAGTAGTTTATGAGGAGTAGTCCGGACAAGCTTTTGTGTATCTGGCAACACACAGAAAAAATACCTTTTTATCAAAGGGCCATAACTCGGCCAAAAATCATTTAACCCAAAAACCTGTGCAATATGCGCAATGACTTGAGCTACAAATCAATCCTGTAAAGTTTCATTGAAATTGCATTAGTGGTATAAGACTAGTAGTGCGGACAAACTTTAAAAATAAAAATTATTAAAGGGCCATAACTCTGACAAAAATCATTGAACCGGAAAATGCTGACAATATGCAAAACTGGACTTGGTACTGATCATTCCTGTAAAATTTGGATGAAATTGCACCAGTAGTTTATGAGTAGTCCGGACAAGCTTTTGTGTATCTGGCAACACACAGAAAAAACACATTTTTATCAAAGGGCCATAACTCAGCCAAAAATCATTCAACCCAAAAACCCGTGCAATATGCGCAAGGACTTGAGCTACAGATCAATCCTGTAAAGTTTCATTGAAATTGCATTAGTGGTATAAGAGAAGTAGTCCGGACAAACTTAAAAGATAAAAATTATTAAAGGGCCATAACTCTGACAAAAATCATTGAACCGGAAAATGCTGACAATATGCAGAACTAGACTTGGTAGTGATCATTCCCGTAAAGTTTGGATGAAATTGCACCAGTAGTTTATGAGGAGTAGTCCGGAAAAGTTTTGTGACGGACGGACAGACGGACCGGAGGTTCTCACAGGACAGTAATTATTTGGCTACTCTATTGTTCTCTCTATTGTTCTTTTTAGCCACACAAAAGAAAATAGCCACATAAAAGTATTACGGAATGAATGACATCAAAGAGAAAGAACAGTTACCTATTGTTCCTCTAGCCACATAATTACTGTCCTGTGAGTGCGGACAGACAGACAGACAGACGACAGAGAAGTGATCCCTTTATGTCGCCAAAGTGATCCCTATATGTCGCAACTACTCCGTAGAGGCGACACAAAAATTAAATCAATAATTTGGGCGTAGATTGATCAACATATTCATTAGCTACTAATTGATTCTATAGGTATACTTAAAATGTTACCTTATTCGAATATGCATTACCTTATTCGAATATGCGTTAACAATCAAGAAATCAATTAAAAGAAAAGGGAGTAAGCACATATGAGCAAATTGAAATAAAACTATTGCTTGGGTTTATATCAACGGGAAGCCATGTTAGAATAATCCTATTGTTGTGTCAGTCTCAAATCCGAGAAATCAGTGTTTTTAAGGAGTTATGGTTTTGAATTATCTTTAAAATTTCAGTTTATACCACCCTATCCGAAAGATGAGACTTTTAAACTCAGAAAATAAAAAATTAGACCTTGCAACAGAAACTATGAGTGACGTGCACAATTTAAAAATATGATATAAATAATTTCTTTGGAATTTTCTCTTTTTTTCAGATTGAGTTAAGCTTTAAAGAATCAATGTTATACTGCTAATAAACCTCTCCAAAATCAAAATAATGATATGAAATTGTCCAATATATTACAATAATTTTTTCACAAGAATAAAATCAGTGAAAACTAAACATTAATTTCATTTTTTACATCAAGATCTATATGCAAAATTAAGATCTTGTCTGCAACTTGGAGTTTGCAGCCAAATGGAAGGGAGTTAGCTGTATGGATTTTACCTTGCAGCTATAAGTCAGTATATTATTTGTTAATTTAGTAACATTCGCTCATCTTATGTTCATTTCAAATTGTGTAGAATAGTTTGGGCCCTATGAATCAGATCTTTGCCAGCATCTATCGTTACAAACCGAACTAAACTTCTGTTTATATGACCGTAAAATGAATACATGTATTTACAAAATATATCACTACAGAAAGATATTTCTACTGTATTATTTTGTTTTGTATAGAAATAGAAATACGTCTGCAAACAATGACATATACATGTATACAATGTATATATATTCTTTATTATACGTAATCTTATCTATACATTTTTAAAACATAGACAACTATACAAAGAAAACAATGTATAGCCATATTAGACACGTCAGGTACGTCCCAATTCTTTTATTTGCGAGCATCCTTTTATGTGCGTGAGGCATTTAACTTCCTGATGACATATCTTATATATTTCGAATGGAAACTGAAAGAGTAGAGTTGAGAATAAAAACTGTTGAAGACAATATTTATTGTCTTCAACATTGACATAATACGCATTTAAAAATATTTCAAGGGTGCGATACTACATATTAGCTGATAAATACGATAAAATTTCGTTACACTAAAACATTAAAGCTGATGTGTTTCTATTTAAGTCATACAGATCATTTTAAAGCACATTTTTCCTTGATTGTATCTCATGTTAAGTTATGATGAAAAAAAGAACAATAACAAAGAAAAAAACTTGTTAAACATTTTTTATTACAATAGAGAGAAACCTGGCTATGTTTTGTTTTTCTAATAGTAAATAACTTTTGAACTTTTTAAAACATTGTCAATGTTAGACTTCGTGATTCAATACATGTACGTGATGTTATTTTCATTACTATAGATAAAGACAATAGAAGTACAATTAGCTTAGATGTCCCCTAAATCCCTTATTTTAGCACATCTATTTATATTTTATGTATATCTCTGGCGACCCTTCGGCCAAAGACCTGCACTCGGCGTACACTCAAAAGAAGCAGAGGTACGCCCCTGTAATGAACCATTCGGCCCATTTCTCTGGAAAGACACCTGAATCAAAAACAATGTTAAATAAATCAGCTAAATGCCCATCCAAAATGTCAGCTCCATTTAAAAAATATTCATTTAGTAAAGAAGCTTTTTTACGCTTTAAACGCCTAATTCCTTCGCGTACTTCAGAAAAAGATATACGTTCATTTAATTGTTTAGATACATCATCATCAGAACAAAACATTTCAACTTCATCGATGCATTGTACCTGAATATCTTCAAACGATGACGAAAAATACTGTTTAATATCAGTCTTGTTATTATCACGCTGTCTAAATAATCGCCAGAAGTCACGGTGTCGCGCATGCTTTAAATCTGTTAATTTGATAATGTAAATTTTCCTTTTTCTTATTTATTGTTTATATGCATATTTTGCATTGTTCAGCTTTATGTGGTTTTCTTGAGTTTTATTCCTGTCAAAATTATTAAGTGCCGCCTCGTAAATAAATATTAATGATCGACATTCATGGTCAAACCAAGTTTTGTTATTATAATCAATAGTCGGTCTATTACAATTTTTCGGGTTTTCTTAAATAATAAATACCAGTAAATTTATTGACTATATTGTCAACAGAATCAAATCACTATTTCCATGATTTAATAATAACTCGTTAAAATCGGGCAACTTGGCAATTAAACTGCGTCTAAAGTATTTCTCATGATCGGCATTCCATTTGAAATACGTAGAGATCAAATTTGTATCAGACTGACTTAGGTCACGTGTATAAGAAACGCAATGATCCATGATCACTGAAAACCCTGAAATTGTCAACGGCAAAATCGTGGATTATGGAAAAATCTTTTTCGCGCACTAATAAGTAGTCGATTGTACAACATGGTTTGTTATTCAATTACGTGAATTTATCTAGTTGAAACCACTACCAAGACGACCCTTTGGCCCGTATTCAGAATTGATACTTACACTCAAACTCAATGAGTAAATCCCATATAATTGCCTAACGGTTAAAACAGTCCTCAACTTTCTGTAAAGTGGTATTCAGGTTATAAAGTAAGTGTCGAGTGAACTCAGAAAAGTTGAGAATCTGTGAGATTAGGAGGGGGCTACCTTGAGGTGTCCTCAATAAAATAATACTGAATACCACTTAGTTTTGAGTATTGATTTTAAATTTATTCTGTCTCATATACATTTAAGTGCATCAAATACGCGAACTGACAGTATTTTAGAAAATAAATATTGAAAAACAGATACTTAGGAATAGAGATGATCCCATTAAATTAATGTCAGAAGGTGAACTTTATCAAAAATTTTGATTTTTCAAAGGGGTGTACCCGGTGTAATACAACTAGTATAAACATTCAGCTCGCAGGATACCAGTATTTATGCCAAAAAGAAATAAATTTATATGATTTCAAATTGGAAATTTCTTGAATTTCCTTTTATCTATGAAAATGACTGTTCCTGTGTTTGTCAATGTGACCATCGATGATTCTGGATGATTTGTCGTATGCTTCTAAATATAGGCATATGTATAACAGTTAGATACAAGTGATATCACCCTGTTTGAATTTTGGGATTGACATAGAATTCCCAATCTATATATTTTTGAAGATATTACGAAGGAAAATGACAGAAAAAAATATTCATGGCGCCATGAATAACCATCATGGCATAAAGTTAGCGTTGACGTCTGAGTATTTTAATTAAAAAACAACAATCAAAATCCACGTAGCAAAACAATATCTTGAACATTTGTTTAGCTTGATTTATGTAAGATACAGTTTACTCGAGTAAGGTGTTTCATTACTTAGATTAAGTTTGTAACTTTACTAACAGCTGATAATGAATTACCGCTTCAGTCTTCAGTCGTTGGGTATTCCAGCATCACAATCAAACAGGGTCGTATTGTTTGTTTGTTTTTGTTGCTGTTTTTTTTTGGGGGGGGGACGGGGAATTATGTACACAATCATTGAATTTGATTCAAGAAATTAAAAAGAATAGGATTATATATTTGCAAGTACCAACGTCAAAGATTTAAATAAAACAGTCTTGTTAAAGGCACGTTATGCCCTTTTCTATTTTAATTCTTATAAAAAATAAGAACTATTTTAAGGTGCACTGAACGTGCAGTAATGTGTTATGATGGTAGAAAAATGTAAACAATGTAGTATTTTAAAAATGATAATGCAATATGATTATACCCTTTGCAAAAATTGAAATTTTGAGAAATAAAATTGAAAATAAAAATGCCATAAGATGATTAAAAAAGGGAAACATAATTGTGTATTGCAAAAAAAAATCTACTTTTAAAATAAAGTTAAAGCTATTGAAATGTTGTTTTATTTTAGTTCTAAATGCCTGTCATAAGCCTTTAATTACTTTCTTTATCTTCTTTTTTTTCGTCCCGTCTTTCAGGTTTTCCAACATTATTTTGCTATTTTGGCATTTACTACTTGAAAACTTCTAAATACTCTATACATGTCTCTTCATGCTTTTGTTTTATCGAACATGTAATTATTTAAAATTGTTTTTTCTTTTTTCTTTTTTTTTCTTTTAAATTCAGATTTTTAATAATAAATTCAAAATTGTTCCACCTCGTTGAAATGCACTCTTTTAAACGACATGATTGTATATTCAGTGATGTAATGCAATAAAACCGGTTGGTCAACTTTTGAAGTCTGCCTCACGAGAGGTAAGGTTGAGTAAACAAAACGAATACCACTTTGCACATTGTGAGTTACTTACCGTAAGTCTACTCCAGCGTTACTTGAGGCGACCTTTCGTGAGTTTGAGTCGAGATTGAGATTAAGTATCGTTTCTGAATACGGGCCCATACTATTCTAAATGCAGTAGCCTTACATAGATCAAGTAATTGAGTGCCGCGTGAATTGTATGTTTTGTCCTTTGAGGCCCGGCTAACAATAACACTCAGGGTCAATATCTGGTACAAAAATATCACATACAATATAGCCTGGGTTTAAGCCTACTCTGGCATTATAATCGCAAGCCAATAGCGCTCTTCCTGACTGCTCGTATTCATATATCATTTTGTAGGGTATCTCTACTGAATGGGCAAATATATAACTAATTATTATATGAAACGAAAAGCTCCTATACGTCTTGGTGTACATTTATGAGTGCATTCTTTTTTGTCTTTTCATTTGTGTCACTTTTCTCTTTAATTTTTGTTATGAAATTATGCTTTGTATCGTTTTTATACGCATAACCAATTTGCAAAATTCCTAATGACGTTTCCTTTAGTTTTCTTTATTTTTACAAAGACAGTGTAGGAAAATTTGAAGTAGTGAAGAGGAATTTCTTAAATTTTGCGTGATTTAAGAGAATCATAATTTTAAAATTATGAAAATGTAAGAGTCATTGTCCTTCTTGTTAAAACATCTGTCCCTGAAAGCGAGTTTTTGCGTTTTATGCCATTCCCATGAGCAGATTTGTACTAAATGGCAACCTTACAACCCAGACAGTAAGAGTATCATTTATTTTATGCTTTTTAGTGAATTACTGATTTATCCGTGAAAATTATATTTGATAATTTCACAGTGAAAATTATCAAAATATAATTTCACTTTTTTCAATGACGAAACTACTTTTTTAAGATTTTCCCCATGTGGTACCTCAATTTTATTTTTACTGACAATTCTGACAATGTCAGGCTGTTAAAAGAAATAGCAAAGCTGAAATAGATAAATAACTTAAATGTCAAAAGTAATAAAGAGAGAAAACTTACTTCTATTAATTCAAATTCCAATCACCAAATTTCGTCTCTAAATTTTTTTGTTTCGTTTTTACAGTCTGAAAAAATACATTCCTTCCCCATGCAAAACTGCTCTTGATGACATTTGGGCATATTAAAGTATCCTACGAGTAATTACTGCCGTATGCTTTATGAAAAATTGAAAAGCATTGACAGCCATCACTCGTAGAATAAGTGAAACAACCCAGCGTTCCTTAGCAAGCTTCCAAGTTTTCCATTTTCCTAGCTCCTTTTCTGAATGTTTTCACTTCTGTCAACACTTATTTTTTGTATGTTACAATCCTCAAATAAGTTTTCTTTCTTTTAAAAAGGTGTATGACTAACAAATCCAAATTATATCCCTCTGAATCTTACACAATTATTTTCCTCCCATGAAATACACAACTTTAAAAAAATGGCTGCCGCTTACATTTTACAAAGCCAGGTCTAATATAAATTCGCAGTAAGTAACAGAAATATGGATGGATGGTTGGACTTTTTCTCCTACAAGAATTGTTTGTTTTTATTATTAAAACAAGCGATCATTCATATTTTTTTAATAAAATGAATAAATATCACCGTCATTTAACCTTGATTGGCGGACTTATTTTTCAGCTAGAGACTTCTTGTTTTTAATGAGAAATTCCGTCTAAATGGGGCTCTCAATGGGGGAAACAGATTTTAATATTAACGTTAAAATTATGGAAATTTCGTTTTAACTTGTTTTTAAGCATAAAATAAAAAGAAAATTTGTCTGTTTGTTGTGTAAGATGTAATTTTATTTCATCTCGTGAACTTTAAAAACAGTATTCTCACTCGTGGCTACGCCACTCGTGAGAATACTGTTTTTAAAGCCCACTCGATGCAATAAAATTTCATCTTACACACAAACAAACAAATATCCTCTATATCTTCAAGCACGTTCGTAAATATAACTAAGAATTAAAACGATTTTACTTACCTAATATCGAGAAAAATTTTTACTACTTATAAGTGATTTATATTCTATATAAATTTTACTGCTACAGTGTCTCATGTAAATATTACTTAAAAATGGTTAATAACTGCTTACCTCTTTCCTGTCTATATCACATGCAGTTCATATCGTTCATTATTCTTTAATATTTATATTCCTAAATTTTCAATTTCAATTTTCGAATAATAAACGTACCGTTTCTATTCGGAGGTGAAGGTAGATGTCATGATTGTTTCACTTTTGACTACTTAAATTATGACCGATATGACAAAAATGGGGAATATCATCGAACAATGATATGCTTTAGCTGCATGAATATCATAATATTATTGCACAGTTTCCAATTTTTAAAGCGTTTGAGCTTTGTGATTGTCATAATTGTAGTTTAAATCCCAGTAAGAGCTGTCCGAGATGCTGTCGTGGTCATGTATCATACTGTTTAGTTGTAAACGTAGTTTACTTATCCAAATAGAGAGATAGAGAGAGGAGCATGGTAAACTTACTTAATAGAAAGATATATTATCTTCCATAGAATTTCGTATTAGATATATGGAACCCGAATATATTTTATCGCGAGACTTTTCAGTCCCTGATCAATTTGGTCCTCTGTCAGATATCGAGCGAACACGAATCAGCCTTTTTGCATATGTCACTTCAGCCTTTCTTTAAAATGCCATGTAATATGCAGATACACGCATTTAATTCGATAAGAACATGTTATTTAAGGTAGTTGTATTTTAGCTTGTAGCAAGTGTATAAGATAAAGACTCAAGTAACAGAAATTAAACTTACTCGGATCCCTATGAACACTAGTATCACAATGTGTATTAAACTCATTTACACATGCACATTATAATGTTAAAACCTATTTCCATTTTTGAGGAAATGAATTATAACTGTGTCATATTTCGCTTATTGCAAATTGAAGCTATTTATTTCGGTTATGTTCTGTTATGTGATACTGCTGATATCAGAGAGGCACATGTATACTATCATATATGGCAATTTAAACATAATAATTAAGGGGAAGTAACACAATTACAAGACTGAAATGTTACTAAATAATGTCTTTCTTGATACCATAACAATTTCGACTTTAAAAAAAGCTAAGTAGTTACAAGTCATATTACACTGTATATTACTTCGTACATAGTAACATTTCAATGATATTTAATTGTGACTTAATTGTTTTACAAAGTCCTGGGAGGTGAGATTTTTTTGCTCGTCCATTGGCATCTCCAATAAAAATATTGAAGTGACAATTACAGTTGACTTAGAGCCAAACTAATCCTTGAATATATACTTATTTAGACCTTTATCGTTCCACCAAAGACTTTACTTGACATTAATCTCGTCTGTGCCTCAAGAGAAACGACAAAAACGATTCAAATCAGTACAATGAATACGAATACACGAATACCCTTCTTTTTTCATTTGTGCACTGTATTATCTTCATGGCAAAATCATATCAATGAAAAAGTAAGTTTGATGCACATTTTTTTGTTGTTATTGTTGCTGCTGTTGTGATCGTTTTGGTTGTTATAGTAGTAATGTTTTTGTTCTTTTTTTATAGAGTTTGAATGTTTTTTCGAAGAAGTACCTGAATGCTATTCACGCTATGCCTCACTTCTAAATTATGGAGGAAAACTTGTTTTAGAAGCGGTTTTAAAGCGTGATGGATTAAAGCAATCAAAAGACATTAAAGAATTTCTTCAAAACAATGAAGAAAGACTGAAAGAGTAAATTCCAAACTTGAATGATATGCTTCAAGACATTGACCAGGATACATCACAGCTAAACTTTCATTCATGGGATATCTCTTCAATGTGTTTTACGGTGTTATGTTTATGTAAACTGTCATTTCTTGAAAAGGATGCAATACAAACAATCAAAGATGCACGTGAAAACTATGCTGATATTGCATTGGCGTCATTAGATGCTGGTAAATTCGGTTCGTATTGGGGAGATCTTAAGTCAAGTTTATATACGTTGTCAAGTGGCCAGGACGATGTTGTTCAGATAAAGTGTAAAGCCCTAGTAGAAAAGTATTCTAAGGAATGTTTTGACAAGACTGCCACGAAGAAGTTGCTTGGACAACTTAGCGAGGGAAATGGACAGCTAAAACGTCTGCGAGACACATATAAAGGTAATTCACTGCTTTGTTTACCTAAAAAAATAGAATGATTATGAAGGTTATTTTGCATACTTATTTGAAATGTTATTTTTTTTCTAAATGTTATCTATCAGAATCATGACTACGGTAACTGATAAAAAATACTTGTGTCTTTTTCCGTACACATGGTTATACATATTTGGCATTCCGGGAACTATCAGTACATAAAATTAATGTCTATAGATACAAATATTTTTTTCTGTTTATCAATTGACGATTTTAAAGGGATAATTGATGATTTTATAAGGTTTATTGTAGAAGATAAATATAAACAAATAAATAAATTCTACATATCAGATTGTTTGAATAATACTGTTGTACACAAAAATTAATATTTGTTAACGTTATCGATAATATTTAGAAGTCTTGGACTAAAGACAGTGGGTTACCCGTTCATTTTATTCTAGAAACAAGTAAAAGATTAAAAGAAGTAGCAGAGGACATGGAACGACATGGTATTCCCTTTAAAGAAGAAAAAGGTTTGACAAAACACTAATCTGAATTGTTTTTATTTCTCAGTGTGAAAATATAGTTTGTTTTTATACATTCGAAATACTAATAATGTGTCGATATCTGTTTTATTGGGACACATAATTAAAGCAAAATAAGTCATTTAAATGAACTACTTAACCCTTTACCCCATATATACGCGAAACAACGCACTTTCGACCCCCCCCCCTTTTTTTAGGCCTCAAAGAGTGAAAAAATGTCCTATTTGGGTCCCAAACACATGTTTTCGTTTGAGAAATGTTGCTAAAAAAATTGAGCACTTTTTCGGCGCCGCCCCCCATCCAACAGATACATCAGGGGGTTGCCAGAAGGGGGATGTGCCCCCTTCTGTTAGGGGGGTTTGAAGGGGGGCGGAGTCCCCCTCATCGCCAAGAAAATTTTGGACTTGTGAGAGGCTAAAAATGACCCCAGGTCGATCATATTGTAACGTGTAACCAACGCTGAAAAGCCTTTGACTCTATCTCAATCCCTTGAGAAGTTGCAGCACTTTGAAATAAATTTTGATGGAAAAAATCGAGGCAAAATAGTGATTTTGGGCAATTTTGAGATGCCCCCTCGTTGCCATGGTAACAGGAAATTTAAGACTGAGCATGTCGTTACAAAGGCAATGGTCCAGTCAACATTTGTGCCAAGTTTGATTAGTATTGAAGCATTTTTCATAGTTTCATAGCAGTTTGAACTTGTAACAGGAGGCTTTTCAGCGAAAACGGCCATTTTCCACAATATGCTCATGGGGGAAAGGGTTAAAGCATTTATAGACATAATATCTTTGTTAATCAATCTTATCATCGACAACTTAATATAAAACGCACAACGCAAAGAGGTGACATGCGTTTATGAGTTAAAATAAATGATTACTATAATGATTATTATTATAAAACTTATTATTATTATTATCATTATATTGTGGCAAATTGTCCGATATTTTCTTTAATTTCCAGGCCACGAGCTAAAGGTATTATTCTATTATGCCCCGGAAGGAGGTTTTAAATGGTGTTGTCCGTTCGTCCATCATTTCGAACCCACTTACAATATATGCGCGTCATTCCGTTCATACTTTTGATTATTCAAATACAGTCAGCTTTAGCGGATCGCTATGGGTTTATGTGAAAAACAATGTATATACCTACTTGTGAGGAAATCATGTTCATTTAATATTATCAAAATCAAAACCTGCAATTTTGAGGACTGGCCCTTTGTTACTTCACAAAAAGGGTATTTTTACGAATATTACTATATTGTGCCATATTTTACCACTGATGTATTACACCGTTATAACACACAAAATGAAATTTTACATTTATAGAAATTCTTAGACTTCGCTCTTGGAATAAACGCCATTGAATATCGCCTTGCGCTCTACATCGAATATTTCCTCTCACGTCTTGCCCCTTTGCTCCACTCCTTTTGAAAAAAGCAATAGTAAATTTAAGGAATCCGCCAGGAATATTTTATTGTGCACGACCGACAATATTCAACAAATCGACGTTGACTTCGCCAGGGTGAAAAGGTCTTCCGAGTTTATTAATTTTATTTTATTTTCGTGCACAATAAAATATTCCTGGCGGATTCCTTAAATTTACTTCTACCCGTACAAATGGCTTCATAATTTACACACTTACTAATCTATACAGTCATGATCTGGACATGTAGGATAACTATGGCTTTCATTTATACTAAATTATTACCCTTTTCGGCACTTTGAAAATGATCATGGTTAACCTAAACAAGCAAGTTAGATATTTCTTAAATTCTATATATACTTTTGGCTTCATAATTTTCACAAATGCTTATCAATACAAAGTACATAATATTGCCAAGTTTATAACTGTGCCATCCATTTTTCCCAGTTATTTCCCGTTTTGTCACTTTAAAAATAAGGCCTTGTATGGTTAACCTTACCCGGCTTGTTAAATTTATTTTAATATTCTCCCACTAGTAATTACTTCATTTATTTAAATGATATCTTTCATATTTGGTAGGTGGATAGCTTTAGTGCTCCTCTGTTTTTTTGGAGTTAGGGGTCTCTTGGGTCTCTCGGGTAAGTTCAAGGTGGAGTAAGGGGCCTTTTGGGGTTCTCGGGTCAAGTTCAAGGTCGCTGGTGTAAAAAATTCTAAACGTTTTTGCTCATACAACATTTATTTTGTATGTTGATGTATTTCATGCTTAATACAAACATGACAAGGGATGTCCTTTTACTTTAGGTTTAGTAAGGAGTCATTTAGGTCATGGTTAAGGTCACCAATGTCAAAAAAAAAACGTTTACACTTTTACAGGTCTATTAATCTTATTCCATGACAGATGTCTTTTATATTTGGTAGGAACATAAAATTGAGGTCTTCTCCATTTGGTAGGAACATAAAATTGAGGTCTTCTCTTTTGGGTGTAGATAGGCGTCAGTTGGGCCAAGGTCACAAGTGCTAAAAATAGATTTTTACGCTTTTGTTCATTCAATTTTTATTTATTGACATATGTATATGTTATTTGGTAGGAAGATAACTTGCATAGTATTCTTCCTTTGGATTGAGTAATGGGTCAGTGGATCAAGGTAAAGGGTGCCAAAAATAGATTTTTACTTATTTGCTTATACAGCCTTCATTTATAGACTGGTGTGTTTCATATTTGAAAGGAACATACCTTGGTTAGGCCAGTGCTGGGATTCACAAATTAAATGTCACTTGTACTAACAATAGATTTTTTTACATTTTTGTATTTTTTACCAGTGTCTCATATTTGGATAAAGTTTGGGGTCCCTGCGTTCAAGGTAAAGTCTTGCATTTATATATATTTGATAAAGCTGAATATGTTTCAACTTCATCACAAGTTATAACAATGACTTACTTTGACTCTGACAAATAATTTATCTTTGTTTACATTTTTTGGGGCACATTTTATGTCCATATAACTGAGTGAATGGGTAAACATTTTTTTAAGTTTTGTTATTGACAAGAATCTGAGCCGGGGACATTTGTGTTAACCCATTGCTTCATGAGCATTTTGTGAAAAATGGCTGTTTTCATTGAAAAGTCTCCCGTTACAAGTTCAAATTGCTATAATACTATAAAAACTGCTTCAACACTAATCAAACTTGGCACAAATGTTGACTGGACCATTGTCCTTGCAACAACATGCTCAGACTTAAATTTTCTGTTACCATGGCAACGAGGGGACATCTCAAAATTGCCAAAAATCACTATTTTGCGTTGATTTTTTCCATCAAAATTGATTTCAAAGTGCTGCAACTTATCAATGGATTGAGATAGAGTCAAATGCTTTTCAGCGTTGGTTACACGTTACCTTATGATCAATCTGGGGTCATTTACAGCCTCTCACAATTCCAAAATTTTCTTGGCGATGAGGGGGACTCCGCCCCACTTCAAACCCCCCAAAACAGAAGGGGGCACATCCCCCTTCTGGCAACCCCCTGATGTATCTTTTGGTTGGGGGGCCGCGCCGAAAAAGAGGTCAATTTTTTTAACAACATTTCTCAAACAAAAACAATTGTTTGGGGCCTAAATAAGGCATTTTTTCATCATTTGAGACAACAAAAAAGGGGGGGATGAAAAAGGCGTTAAAAGGCGTGTATATGAAGTAATGGGTTAACTGAAAATGATGAAAATACTTGAAATTACCCTAAATCGCGTTTTTTCATGTTTAAACATGGCCTGTCATATAAATTTGAAGAAAAATTGTTGTTTTGTAGATTTTTTTATTTTTTTCATTAACCCATTGCTTCATGAGCATTTTGTGAAAAATGGCTGTTTTCATTAAAAAGTCTCCCGTTACAAGTTCAAATTGCTATAATACTATAAAAACTGCTTCAACACTAATCAAACTTGGCACAAATGTTGACTGGACCATTGTCCTTGCAACAACATGCTCAGACTTAAATTTTCTGTTACCATGGCAACGAGGGGACATCTCAAAATTGCCAAAAATCACTATTTTGCGTTGATTTTTTCCATCAAAATTGATTTCAAAGTGCTGCAACTTATCAATGGATTGAGATAGAGTCAAATGCTTTTCAGCGTTGGTTACACGTTACCTTATGATCAATCTGGGGTCATTTACAGCCTCTCACAAGTCCAAAATTTTCTTGGCGATGAGGGGGACTCCGCCCACCTTCAAACCTCCCCCCCCCCCAAACAGAAGGGGGCACATCCCCCTTCTGGCAACCCCCTGATGTATCTTTTGGTTGGGGGGCCGCGCCGAAAAAGAGGTCAATTTTTTAACAACATTTCTCAAACAAAAACAATTGTTTGGGGCCTAAATAAGGCATTTTTTCATCATTTGAGACAACAAAAAGGGGGGGGGGTGAAAAAGGCGTTAAAAGGCGTGTATATGAAGTAATGGGTTAAACAAACACGTTTTTTATATATTCATTTCCTTTTATCCAGATTCTGACCACACCCATCATTTTCCAAACCATTAAGCATTTGTAGTGCCTTATATTACATTTATCATTTATGACCTCATGGCATTACACTTGTTATCATAATATTATTTATTTAATCTCAAAAGTAAATAATTTTCAATGTGCTTGACGCTTCTTTGGTGTAGTATCAGTTCAAGTAGAGATATCGAGTTTATTTTCCTTCTAATTGTTTTACTCGTATTGCAAAAATGTTTTATTTTGAGTGAATTGCTATTACGGCTGAGAATATATCAATTAACCAAGACAGCTTGTTATTTCGTAGTGGTGGGGCGGGAAATTGAGAAATTAGTGAAAATGGTGATACAAGCATGAAACTTTCAGGAAATTATCTTTATACCATGTATATTTCAAAAATGAAGTGGGTCCTAAAATATCTCTGCTCATTCAAGATGGCCGTCATTTTCAAACATATGGAAAATATCAAAATAGATATAATGAAGAAACAAATTTTACCAATTCCTTACAGTTCCTTTCGCTGCAATTGAGATTTCTTCTATTTACATGACGTCGTTTAAATGTTAAAATGTATATTAACCATTACCATAAATTATTTGTTTTTGTTCAGGTTTAATAGAGAAAATAAGAATCTCTAAAGAAAGCCAAAAAGGCAAAATTGAAAATGTCGCAGGCTAGGTTTGATTGAGCCTGTTCATGGACGGTACTGTCAAGTGCAAACTACCGTCCACGTCCCCTAGCACCGGCTTTAGCAATATATTTAACATGAACTGGTACAATTTGGAATTTTGAGACATCCACAGATGTGTTCATATGTGTGTTATTATGGAACCTTCAATATGATACGTAAGTGTCATTCCATGAAAAGCGGCGTATGGTCCCCAAGTAAAAGAATGCGTGTGCCCTAAACGAGAAAACGATGTGTAGAACTAAATAAAATGGAATTTTGAAAGGGGATCTGATGTTATGAAGCCTGCATATCACAGATAATACGTCAAACGACAAATTTAAAAAGCAGGCCACATATCCTTAGGGTGATTCAAGTGAGAAATACTGGAACCACCCAGCAAGAAAAAAACACTGATATACAAAATGAATAAATTAAAGTATTTCAATTGAAAGTGTCTATTAAAGGCATTTTTGTGTGGATGTTATTCAGTAACCATATTATTACATTACTATTCTCTACGTAGTAGGTACGTAGTACATACCGGACTTTCGTAGTTAACACATCAAAATTTCCATTTACCAATTCCTCAAGAAGAAGAGATTTCTTAACAATGAAATTGTTTGCTCTTATCTTAAACTAAAACATGATTATTTAGAGACAAGATATTTGACTGTAGTGTTTCAGACACCATTTTGCAAGCTACAGAATGAGGATTTATGGGAGTGAATGAACCTGTTAACAGCTGGTTCAAATTTAACAGGGGTGTTAGTTAACACGCCAGTTACACAGAGCCATCGGTGATTGATCGGTAGTTTTTTTAGCCAAATTATGGAGTGAACCGATGACAACGTATTTAACACCGATATCGCCTATTGGTCACCTGTTTTCCACCTATCAACTGCTATTGGGGAAAGATAAGTTTCATCGGTGAAACATTACCGATTGGGATTTTTAAACACGTTTAAAATTCTCGATCGGTGAAAATGTTTTAAAAATAACCGACGACAACCTATATCACGAGATATGCAAGCTCTTAATCACCGATATCGCCGATCGGACAAAGATAACCAAATATGAATCACCGGCCATATCTGACGGAAAGTGTTTAACCACTGATGACTAGCTATCAAACATCGATTAATCAGCGTTACGCCCGATTTAGCTCCGATTTACAAACGATAAAAACCAAAAGTATTTCAGCATTTAATCATCGACCCATTCCTGTTTGGGTTTGATTTCTGTCACCGATGGCCGTTTACACAGAAAACCAGAAATAAAATCACGCATGACAACCGATCATAACAGCGAGTAAATTGAAAATTAAATGACCGATTGGGGACCGACCGTCTGTGTAACTGGGCCCTAACACTTCTGTTAAAAAGTTTTGAGCAACAGGTTTTTAAGGACTGTGTAGTAACAGTCGGTTAGCTATTTTAATAGACTGTTAATTTAACATGCAGTTAAATTTAACAAAGCTTTGAGAAACTGGCCCGAGATTTAATTTTTTTGTTACATTTTTACAATAAACACATATTGTTAATTGAATATTAAATACACTATAAGAAACTAAGTAACTTTTTGAATTATGAACATAGACCTATTAGAAAGCCATGTTAGAAAAATATGCAAATATCGGCACTTTTTTAACATTTTTAAAGATATTTTTGAAAAGATTTACTTACATTGTGGTTTACATGTAATTTGATTAATCTGATATGTGTTTAAAACTTTTTTTATCGAAATATGCATAATTTGTGCGAAAAATTGTACTGCAAAAGAGTTATATCAGTTTTGCAAATGATTGGTCGCCATATTGGACACCATCTTGAATTCTGAATATAATGGAATGTTTTAAAGATTTTAATTTTTGTAAAGTAGAAACTTAATGCATGCTTTATTGATACTTTCAGATCTTTGCAAAAAATTCACCGAATGAGCTATTATGTACGTTAAATGTATATGGCGGCCATTTTGAAAATGGCGGAAATTTCGAATGAACAGAGATAATTTTGGGCCCACTTCACTTTTGACATTACCATGGCATGAAGATGATATCCTGAAATTTTCACCATTTGCACTATCTTTACTACAGAGACCTTATTTCCCGTCCTATTATAGCCACGATTTAAATCAGGGTTTCCATCGTGTAACTTTAACATGACACTGTCTTCAAGAAAATATACAATCTATTTATAACATAACCGTGTGTATTATATTTTCACAGTAATGACACTAAAAATGATAACTAAGGGAAACAGAGAAGAGAGGCGAAAAGTTGCTGAAGATATATTATATACGGTTTGGCAGAAGGCTTTAGATGTTACAGGTGACTCACAGGAATTCCCGACGGTTGAAAAAGCTGTCAAAAACATCCTTGGTGAAATAAAGGCCATGGATGACGTTAAATTGTCAAATGTGACAAAGCATTGTGTGCTTTTGACGTTTAATTGCACTTCATGTTCTGGGCTCCTTAGCTTAATTGCATACTTTGACAGTATTAAATTCAAAGATCACAAGTTGAAAGTCGACAGAGCATTGACAGAGCATTGCAACGATTATATCCATATAACAGGCTACGTCACACTGGATAGTATGCAATGTCTTATAAACAAAGCAAGTACGTACTCGTACAAGTGAATATTTTCTAGGGAATGTTAATTGTCATACATTCCATGATTAACTTAATTTCTGTTCTTATTATCAATAATTTTAAATAAAGTAGTTTGAATAAATAATAAAGTAACATCCAAATATTCAGGTTTCTTTTACTGTAAAATTTAACCTTATATTAACGTGTCCTATTAGATGCAGAGTATTTGCTGAATAGAAATTTAAAATCTATATATCTATTAAGTCACCATTTGAAAAATCAAAATCTCGAAAGATAAATGTAGTAATGCAGAAATTTAACTTTTTATTTCATAGCAAAATACTGTTTGATCATACATATATTGTCATTTATTTTAACAGACAAAAACGATCAAGTGGATGATTCCAACTGTATTTATCTTCCGATTTCCTGCAAATCCATTTCTGCAGTAAAACACATTCAACAACTATTTGAAGATGGGAATGTATCGAATTTTGAAAATTTAGTATCGTACGCCCTTTCCTCAGAAACTGATGCAGAAATTATCGTTAAATCTGAGTTGGATCTGAAGGGATTAAATTACATGTTTAATCCGTCAGGAAAATCCGGTGACACAACAGATTCCGATCAAACAAAATTTGATGATGATAAATCTACAACAACTTTAAGTAGTCAATATTCCGACACTAGTCAGTTGCCTTCTGAACCAACATATGACTATGTTCAATCTTTATTAGATTTTTTAACACGTAAGCGTGTTGTACATGTGGTTGGAATGAAATATATCGGAAAGTCATATCTAATGAACAAACTATGTTGTGAATTGCAAAGAAGAAATAGGTTTTGTATTTTCAAGAGCTTTGAAAATATTGAAGTACAATCGCCCATGATACAATATCATATCTTTCATGAAGCACTCAATAACTTCGATGAAAATGTAGGCACAGCATATTTCAATGAATGTTTTCCACAGAAACTTTTAATGTGCGGGACTTGTAACAGCTGTAGAGTAGGACTACAATCATTTAGAGCAAATAATTGGAAGTGCTTGAGAAAGGCCGTTACGTTGAAAAAAGCTTTTACTGCATTAACTTTATGTATGAAGATATGCAAGGAAGAGATCACACTGATTCTAGATTCCTCTGATCAAATGTTGAATTGCAATAGTTTCATACACTTTCTCAAGACAACATCTACATTGTGTCCAAATGTAAGGATAGTATTTGCGTCAAGGCGTCATCTTTCTTTCGATTTTGAAGGTTGGGGAAAATTTGAATTGAATCCATTGAGTCAGAAACAAATTACTTCACTATTCTTTAATATCACGGAATGTGAAAAGGATCAGACAAAACGTCTTTTGAGTAGTACAAACAGGGATATCCCCCTGTTACAAGAAAATTTGGTCTTTACTCCCGCAAACAAAGACATTATATTGGCAGTTACATATTTATTCAACGGTTTGCCTATCGTCGCAGTTATTGCAGGTGAGTTACTTCAGTTAATACGTAACTTAATGAAATAAAATTCATTTTACAGATCTGGTAAGTATTTATGTCATTGACTGTATATGGGTTACGATTCCATCGAAGAAAAAGTTCTGATAAGCATCATAATGTCATTTCCAGTCCAGATATAAATGACTTCCTCAACACATCCGCTCCTTAAAAACTTCATGAAGGAATTTGAGTCGGTTCTGGTTAATTACTATCTTGATTTCAATTTGTAATATAATGTTATTTGTTTTTTTTCATTTACCGGTTCTCAATTATTTTCAGGCCAACTTCTCAGAAATAGTTCAATGACACTTGAAGATCTCATCGAAGTTCTCATTCAAGCTCGACTGGAATGTTTAGTCAATGAGCTTACAGAAAGATATCAGCAGGAAAACGAGAACATGAAATATGGTGGTAAGTTTTTTTGTTTGAGGGTTGGTTGGATGGTTCGTTGGTTTTTACGTCGATTTTGGCACTTGTTTTATCAAGTTATCTGCGGTCGGCTCACCTTATCGGCTTTCTAAAACTAACATATAATTTTCAATTTCTGCTGAAGTGACCGACAACTTATTCCACATCAATATTGAATTTGCGTTTAGATGTAAATGATCCGATTTGGATAAATGTCATTGATCAACTTTCGCTTCTCCGGAGGATTGTATATTTGTATAGTTTCTTGTTTTGGAATTCTTTTCTTAAATATAAAACACTATTAAGTATACACTATGATAATCGTTGAAGGTATCTCTAGAACATTGAACAAACTCTATGTTTGATTGAAACTGGTATTTAAATGATAGACAGGCAGGGGCATTTGTATATTTATGATGTGTCAGTGTCGTTATATTTTTTCTGATCCTTTGGAATCATCAAGTACTTTTAAGTGTTAAAAAATGAGTATCACTCATGCCGGTACTAGGAGGCGTGCGTATATGGCATTTTTCATTATTCCTCATGTACAGACTAAATCAAACCGAATCTGCAATGTTCGTGTAATTTTGTTGTGATTAATACTTCCGACGGATCATCCTTTTTCAAGATTCAAGATTTTATTTAAAACAGTTCATGAGTAATACAAATGAACATGTAAAATCTAGCTATACCGAAAAAGTAAAATGAAAGTTAAGTTAAAAAACGATTAGGTAGAGGTTTTACTTTTTTCATTTTACATTGTAAAATTATCCGTTTAAAATACAATGTCGGGCATTAATACAAATAAGATCTGGTCAACATCGCCAGACACTACTTGATTTTAGAGTTATTTTACGTTTAGAGAAAAGTAAGCTAACCTAATTATTCAGCTTAATAGTGTCTATTCATCAACAAAAATGATTCATGTAACAAACGTTATTCACAGTGAAAATTACTAGAAGTATTAGAATCTTACACTCCATAGGACAATGGTCAAATATCTTACACCACTTAAATAGTCGTTATTTTAACTATGCTTGATGGACCATTTATACTTTTCAGTTTTGTAAAAGGTGCAATTCTAATTGGTTATAACAGCTAACCATGAGTAAAACAAAAGTGTGGTATTAAAGGAATAAATTTTTATTCAATTTTTTCAAGTACTAAAATAATTTATAGACGATATAATAATTTTCAGCACAATAACGTCTAATGTTTTATATAGATTAATTGGTCATTAAAGCTTTTGAATAAAAATACATTAAACAAGATCAACAAGGAAGAGCGGTGTTAAGTGAATTAAACCGACAATAGAATATTGTTTGTATTTTTTTTTCAATTAGTCAATTAATAAACGTAAAAACGTATGTTTGATATCAAGTGCCTTTATTCTATAAATGTTTTAGACCAAGCAAGATGTGATTACAATGACCCGATGAATTTACTGATTCATGCATATAAAGAATCTGTCAACTACACGGGAAAGAGTGTCGTAAGCTTTCAGTACAGTTATCAGGAAATGGAAGAAGCAGCCGCTTTCCTTTTAACAGGTTTAATACTTACATTTTATATTTAAACTATTGTTTTCTGATATAAATATATTTTCTTTATACATGTACTATGAAATGCAATTCAACCTCAGAACATCACTTTTAACCATTATGTATCGCTGTTTAAACATATTCTTAATGTTTGCTCACAGACATTAGCACAATCCTGTTCCAAAAATCATTTTCTTCTGGTTCTTTTGAATCTAAAAAGAAGCCTATGTATGTCCTATGTAAAAGAAAAATGACAGCACATGTCCAGATAATTACCGGCTTCTATCATTAATTTCTATCCTTTGCAAAAATCTTTAATGATTGTCGCTTCCCATCTGTCTTCACGCTTCAGTGATATCAATATTATTTCTGACATTCAATATGGATTGAGAGAGAAAGGTTCATGCGAAACACAGCTAACCTTACCCTCATATGAAACCCGTGTTGGTATTGCATTTGGACGCAAAGGTCACAGTTATTAAAAATAGTAAAATGGTTTC
Organism: Ruditapes philippinarum; assembly: GCF_026571515.1. NCBI lineage: Eukaryota > Metazoa > Mollusca > Bivalvia > Venerida > Veneridae > Ruditapes > Ruditapes philippinarum. The sequence goes on along the minus strand of NW_026858711.1, from coordinate 41,390 downwards.
TGGACAATAACTTGAGTTAGCAATGAGATATTGTAATCAAACTTGGTGTAATGCAAGCTTATATAAAGACCCTGGTTGGTATTGCATTTGGAACCCTCGGGTTAAGGTCAAGGTCACAATAACTAAAAATAAAAAAATGGTTTCCGGACAATTACTAGAGTAAGGAATGAGATATTGTAATCAAACTTGGTGTATTGCAAGCCTATGTGAAGATCATGGTCGGTATTGCATTTGGACCCCCTGGGGTCAAGGTCACAGTAAATAAGAATAGAAAAAATGTTTCTAAACAATAACTAGATTTAGGAATTAGATATTGTAATCAAATTTGGGGTAAAGCAAGCTTATATGAAGACCCCGGTTGTTATTGCATTTGTACCCCTTCAAGTTCAAGGTCACCATAACTAAAAATATATAAATGGTTTCCAGACAATAGCTTAAGTTAGGAATGAGATATTGTAATCAAATGTAGTAAAAAGCAAGCTTATATAAAGATCCTGGTTAGTATTGCATTTGGAATGACAATGTCACAGTAACTAAAAATAGAAAAAAAAGTTTCCGGACAATTACTAGAGTTAGCAATGAGATATTGTAATCAAACTTGGTGTAAAGCAAGATTATATGAAGACGCCGGTTGGTATTGCATTTGGACCCCCTGGGGTCAAGGTCACCATAACTTAACAAAGAAAATATTTTCTGGACAATGACTAGAGTTAGGAATGAGATATTGTTAATTTGTGATCAAACTTGGTGTATTGCAATCTTATATAAAGACCCCGGTTAGGATTGCAATAAATTGAAATAATTCTTTGTACACAGATGATACTTTATATACTGTAGGTTGAGTGCAAATATTTCTTCAGACTACTTATTTTTCAAAAGTCAAAGTTGCTGGTGGGGGTGTTAATCGCCTTCAGTGATAGGTCTAGTTTGTTTGAGTTTTCCGTCACACCAACACAGTATAGGTCAAATGGCGACCTTCCATCTTTACTGGTGCATTAACCCAGCAGGTAAACAGACCAATCTCATTTTTCTTGACCTAAAGCACAGTCTTTGATAAAATTCTTAGTAAAACACCTGAAGATACTCCTTACTCTTCAAGAAAAATTGTTGTCTCACACTAGATACTTAACTCAATTCCTAACTAACACTAAATTCTAATGTTCTCCAAGGCTCTGTTACCCTTCTCTGCTTTCCCATTTCCCTTTTCTGTCGTCTCCAAGTCAAAACTTCGCCTCATTGCAGATACCACTGTGGTCTAACATCAGTATAATATTTTCTCTGACTATCAATATAAGCAGGATGGTCTCAATAAGATGCAATCTGAGTAAGAGAATGTGACACGGAATTCAACCGCACAATATGCTAAGTTCTTTGCATGACAGAAAAACATACCAAACAAAAACAGCATTATTTTCCTCTATGGCCAAGCCTTAACATCAGTTTCATTCTCAAAATACATTGTCTAACAGATTTAACTAAATTAAAATACACATATTTCATATATTTCATCTAATGCAAGCAAAACCCTTGGGTTAATCAGGGTCTTTGAAAGACCCTGGATTAATCAAACGGAATATAAAAAAGTAACTAGCTTATAAATCATTTGTGCCACCCAGCCAGCTTGAGTATGCGTCCACTGTTTGGAACCCTATACAGAGTCAAACATCAAATAGAAATGGTCCAGAGACCATTGTCACCGTTTACAGTCATGTAGGAAGATATAAGCTGGTGTCGCAGATAAGACTGCAGACTTATTAGTAATACGTTTGTTTTCGTAGATTCCCAGAAACATTGATACCCTGCCTACCTGACAATTTTCTACAGGATGTGGTTAAGATAAATATAAGTTGACTTCTGGGATTTTTTCCTGCATTCCTACTAACAAAAATACTTTACAACGATTTTTACGATTTGAAGTTTTCAAAACTTTTAACTTCGTCTATTACCAGATAGTTACACACCCGACTTGCACTATTCCTGCCTATTAATAAATACACATTTATAGAGAGTCTGTCTAAAGCATAATACTGTACTAAAATCAATATACAAACACATTATTAAATTTACTTATTCATTATCCCTCATGTACAGACTCAATCAAACCGAGTCTGCAATTCTTATGTAATTTTGTTGTGATTAATTCTTCCGACGGATCAGTTTGTTCCCTGATTTTTATACTTCACAACAGCAGGTGTCAAGTGCTGTGTGGCAGCTGTAAAAAGGAGCCCCGTACTTCACTTCAGTGTTGTTATATCTTTCTGGTCCTTCGGGATCATTGATGCCAGCACTATTAAGTGTTGAGAATTGATTACCTCTCAAGGCGGTGCTAGCTGGCGTGAGGGATGTTGCACCTCATGTACAGACTCAATTAAACCGAGTCTGCAAATCTTATGTAATTTTGTTGTGATTAATACTTCCGAGGGATCAGTTTGTTTCCAGAATTTTATACTTCACATCAGAAGGTGTCAAGTGCTGTGTGGCAGCTGTAAAAAGTTGCCCAGTACTTCACTTCAGTGTTGTAATATTTTTCTGGTCCTTCGGGATCATTGATGCCAGCACTATTAAGTGTTGAGAATTGAGTACTGCTCAAGCCGGAGCTAGGGGCGTGAGGGATGTTGCACTTATTCATTATCCCTCATGTACAGACTCAATCAAACCGAGTCTGCAATTCTTATGTAATTTTGTTGTGATTAATGCTTCCGAGGGATCACTTTGTTTCCAGATTTTTGTATATTTAATGCTATAAAAAATATAAAAAGCGACACGGATAAATTAAACAGCAAAACAATGTTGGATTTTATTTTAATTGTCCAAGCTTGGTGGCTAGGAACTTGTGAGAGAATTAACAAGTAGTACATCCTCGTTGACCAATGTTCATGCTTTGTAAAAATATTGAATCTATAATGTAACACAATTTGGCAATTTTCTTATATATACATCTTTCAGTAAGTAAATATCAGATTTCAAGGTAGAAACTCAACAGATCCAGCTAAAACCATAATTGAAATATGCGCTTTTTATATTGTAGAGTTACAAAGTGAAACGACTGGTTATGGGCATGTTTCTAGTAATTTATCGGAACCGGATTTGACCTATACTTCACCCACATCTGGAACAATCCACAAAGAATGTGCATCTGGTGTTCAAATTGAACATGATACTTGGACAACTGAACATGATGCCAACAATCAACGAATGAGATATGGGATGCACTTAAACGATCAAGATAATATTGTACCTAAAAACGTTAAAATGACCAAACATCCCAGGAAAACATTTGATCAAACGTCTCAGGCTGTGTCACATAAAGCAGTTCCTAACTTGGGTCTCACTCAAAGAAATATAAAACGTTTCAAATTTGGTAGATTGTTATTGAAATCATTGAAAACCCATTTTAAAAGCAAACTTAAAACAATCTTGTATTAAAATTGTGTACCATAGTCACGCCATGGCTGATTTTAAATTGATTAATAATCTTTTTAAATTTTTTGATACTCAATTATCAAAGTATCAATTATCAAAGCTAAAACTTATGTAACAATATAATATTAAATCTAACTTTTTAACGTATCTTTAAATACATGTTATTTACATTGAAACTGAAGCAAGTACATTTTGACATTTTAAATTGTCTAAGAATCATATGGTTTTAATTGTACTGATTGATATTTTGATTTCATCAATTGACTTGAGATTATAGCTTATTCAATATTTAATGTTATACTCGTAGTAATTATGTCGTTTCATAACAACAAGTAATAAAGAAATGTTAATAAAGATCTAACATATGATACAAATAAAATACAGATGTGAAAACTATTATACATAACTTGGATTCTTTTGTTGACATTTACGATCTTGTATATACTTATGCTCCCTTCGCAGCTCACTGAATACACTCACGTTACTTCAAAGTGAGCGATAGTGAAACATTCGACCGATGCGCAGGAGAATAGTATATACTTATCCCCTTTTTATTATTCTTAAGATTTTTTTACTATTACGATCCTTGGCTCTGAACGTTTTTGAAAGTCGAATAGGAAACCCGCTATAACTATGTGTAAATTGTTACTTTGCATATATACTTTTGCATGGACCGGGTTTCTTAAATTTAGTATTGTGTTGTCTTATAATATTTGCATTATAAAATGATCTCTGTTATGAAAATTACGAGTATGAAAATTACAATACTGACAGACTTTAGTATGGACAATAATGAAATATCGTTTCATTTCATGATGTAATTATTCGTTCAATTAAGTTTAAAAGTCAAAATATTTTAATATTAATGATCAACGTTTAGAAAACAAATTAATTTTGATCAAACGATACAAATTATCATTTCAGATAACACATGAAATTTCTATTGCACACTTCACTTTATGATCTTGTTTATCATCCTTCACTTTATGATCTTGTTTATCATCCTCATGTAGTATTTCTTTGTAGATGAGCTCCAATTGATGCATTGGTGAATCGCAATCACCTTAAAGAAGAAATATGATAATAACTTATAAAATTCGGCATGATTGTCAAAAAAAATGTGATTAAAGTTGATTGCCATTATTTTTTACGCCACACAACGGTTTTTTGTGTTAATTGCTTATGCTCATCATAGCTTTCTTAATTATTGGTTGGCACATGTATAACGCTTCGAGTTCCCTCAAAGGCACATAAAGCTAAATGAATAAACTATGAATTGCAATTTGGTTGAATTTGTTCAGGAAAACAATGAACAAAATAACAACCACTTGTAACGATCAAATCTGTACCTAAAATAATGTAGAGTATAACATAAGTATGCGTCCTTCCTGATATAACATGACTTAATTGATTGACTGTATTGCAAATGCCGGGAAAAATTAGTAATTTTCAAAAAGATTGTATGAAAGTGGAACAAATGGTCAGGAAAAGACGGCATGCTATTTACAACCACCTTTACTTTACACTTTGTCGTTTTAAGGTAGTAAGCTGTGATCAGTAGTATCACGAGTCGTAACTGAAGACATACATTGCTTATTACTTACCGGTTTTCCTGTTAATAGACTATCACCAGGTTGATGCACTTTTGATCTTATCGTTTTAATCATCTCCATCAGTTCAGCGGGAGTCAAAAGCCCACAATCCTCTGTGAGTAATGAACCTTAAATGTATTATCATTATATCATTTTGTTAAACTTCATGTTTTGATAAAAGTATGACTTTTCATTCATTAATTCTGAAAATATGTCTAATCTTTTTGACCATAAATGTATTTATTTGCATTTTGAAACATGAAGTTCTCTTTCCTGTCTTATTTTATTAAGCGGGATAATAAAATGCTATAAATTAACGAAACCATGGTAATTGATTAATACATTATCTATAATCATACCTGCTAATATTGCAGCTCCAGGATGGCCGTTACATAAGCTCGCTATCTCTTCCATACATTCTCTATTCTCTGGAGTAAAATATTCATTTTCCTTTTTAAATAGATGAGCGTATGTTTCTTGTTCACTATAGCAACTATCTTCTTTATGTTCCCACTCCTGGGTAGATTCGCCCACAGATTCATTCGGAGTTTCAGTCATGAGATAAATTATTTGCAAAATATGAATTTTCTCTAGTGGACCAAGACAAATTCTTTCGAATGATTTGTGAACGCTGATAATGTCGCATGGACAAAATACAATGCTTACATTTGAACAATTTTTGCTGATATCATCGATTAAATGTGAAAATGATTCTTTCAAATCTGATTCAATAAGCTTATCGATATTGTCAAAGAAAAAATTATCTTTTATTACAAGAATGTAGGTTTTCTGTTAGGCAGTTTATCGCTTGGTCTATGTATTCTCTTCTATGAAGACACAGCTTTCCTTGAACACAATTAGTGCATGCACCACAAGCAATACTTTCATCAGGAAATTTACTGATGAAGTCAGCTAATCCTTCATGACAGCCAGATAGAGTAAACATATCACGGAACCATTTATAATGTTGGCATGGTGATAAAGTATTATCCATTTCAAAATCTTTAAAAATACACAGAGTTCCGGAATCGCGCTCACTCCGATATAGTTCAGCAAGAAATCTTGATTTTCCAATTCTTTTCATCCCGTGTAGTCTTAATGTTTTCTGTTGATTCAATAATAGTCCTACGCGTTTTAATTCGTCATCACGTCCTACAAACTTTATGTCGAGAGTATCACCACTAAACTTGCTCGAACCTGTTCCCATTTTATAAACAATTAAAATGAGAATAATGTATTATAAATATTTTCTCTTAAGATATGGACATGTTTTCTGTTTTACAGATAACATATCTGTAAATATGACCTGTCGTGTTTATACCCTGAATAGTTTGCGTTTGATTTTTTCTTTTATCAAACCTGAGCAAATATTAGATAAGATACATTATATAATACATTTTTATAACACAGTCGTTTAATTTTATTTCGAATGAGTAATAAAGAGTGGACAGAAATAGTTTTGCTATCCGCTATAAAGTGGTCATAATGTTTGACTTTCCGCCATGAAATCATGTTCAGTATATATTCTCTCTCTGGTGTACCAAAAACATTCATTCGAATAAATTTTGAATGCTGAAGATGCCGACAAAATATAAAGATTACATTATACATGTTATAAGTTTCAAAGAACACCTAACTTTGCAAAATTGAAAACTCAATTTTGTATTCTTATCTTAAATGGTACTGATTACTCCTGTAATGTTTTATTGAAATCCCAACAGCAGTTTTGCCTGTAAATGCAGAAATAGATTTTCCTATTTATAGCTCTGGTTGTCATTTTGTGCAGCGAAGCGGAACGTGCCTGCTATAGGCACAAGTAGGGAAGGTGCTGATCACTTCTGTCAAGTTTAGTTGAAATCCTGTTAGCAATTCGACCTTTGAAAGGAGATCAAGCTTAACGCGGACGGACGAACGGACAAACAAGCGGCAAAGGCAAAAATAGTGTACTTCCCAAAAATTTTGGGTAACATAATAATAAAGTATAAGAGAGAAGGTCAGATATTATGAAGCCTGTGTATCATAGACAATTGTCAAAAGGCAAAAAATAGGAATCATAATTCTTTGTAGTATTTAGACAACCAAACAAGAAAAATATAATAACCTTTAATAAGGTAGCGGGAAAGCTACTTCACATGAAAAAATTAAAGTATTTGAAGGGTTCGAACCAATGGAATTACCTCGCTTTGATGTTAATTCTAATGTCTCTAAAGCATTGTAAAGCAAGTAACTGCTTCGATTTTTAAGCAAAATGATTTTGAGATTACCTCTCTTTAACGTGTATAAGAAAAAAAACTTTTCATTCTCATTTAAGGCAAACTCACAAATACTATATTTTATCCCATAAAAAGAAAATTCCTTTGTGTCATCATATAACGTTCTTTAAACATGGCTAAACAAAATAATATTTAGCTCTTAAATACTTTGACGTCATTTCGAAGCGCAGACTACTGGTGGCTACAGGATCTTCCTAAGTGACCAGCGCTGATCAAGATCAGCCGTCTGATAATAACCACCACTTTTCGCTATTCGAACAGTACATATTTAGAAATGTTTCCATAAATTGATGAATAAGTATGTCCAGAATGAAAGATGGATTAGTCATTTTAAGATATTTAGCAGACAATAGGTTTTTAAAAAAACAACAACTCATATTAAATCATATACATAGTTCATTAACATTCTTGAACATGACAAATAAAATTGAAAACAGATTTGAAACTGAAACTAATTAATCAACGATTAACATATATTCATTTAATTGTTTTACTTTTAATCTTTCATCATTGGACAGACCACACATAAATATATATTTAAAGAAAATAAATGATATTAAAATAACAATTTACCTAAAGCATGAATCTAAAATGTAAATTTCAATTGTCACAATATAGAAATATCATTTCTCCACATGGAAGGAAATAGATATTATATTGGGTAGCTGAATTTCAAGAATTTGTAATACGAAATAAGGTAATTTTAAGGTTAAGTATACTTTGAATAGAATGGACACAATATAATAGGATACAAACTTTGTCAAAAACGATTTATAGATGTTTATGGTTATTCATGTAAGATGTGCATATTTTTATGTTAGGTTACACGTCGCACCAACAGAGTATAGGTCATATGGTGACTTTCCATGGTTACTGGTGAAGGAAGACCTCAGGTGCCTTCCGTGAATTACTTCAGGGCACCTGAGTAGAATCACCGATGAAAGTAAAAGTAAAAGAATGCAAAGTCCCTGACTGATGAAGGGCAAGTGGTTTGATTTCAATGACCTTAACCACTGGACCACAGACGCCCTGGAAGTACAGATAGTACTTACTGAAGAAAACTTTAAATTAGGTTGTTTAATGACCGGGCAGATAATGTCATTCTATGACATTTATCCTAATATCTTTTTGAAAAAGATAATAATAAAATAATATGAATATGAATATGTTTGGTTACTGAACTTATTCATTGCTAAGATGAAGAAATAAAATTCTTTGAGATCAGGTACAACACTACTCTGTTAAGCCTTATGTTACAATGACATGGAAGTATAACCAATATGAAGGTATAAAAAGTTTGTTCAGGTGAATTAAGATAGAATAACAACCCATTTTAAAGCTACATGAACAGCATCAATAAAGCGAAAAGCAAAGTACATGTAAATATATGAACGTATTTATGAACAATCAGTGAATTTATGAGATGCAGAAAAAAAAACTTTTCAAGAGCATGGTGTATCTTTCTATTATTATTTCAGTTGTCAAACAATCAACTATTTTTCTGCAATTTGTAATTCTTTCTCTTTTTTTGTATTGTTTGTTTCTTTTTTTCCATTAAGGCAGTTATTGTCATTTACATAATACGTACAAATAAATATGTTGCTAATGGCAATCCTTTTGAAAAGTGAAAAACACATATACAATTACTTATGTATATTGATATGCATAAAAATATTACTAACAAAAAAGTCTTTAAATTGAACACTGTCATTAAATGGCAAGAAGAATATGTGAAAAGTGAAAAATTTACATAATGTCACAATAGTGATAATAATAAATGTAATTGTGTCATACAAAGCTACCTAACCTATATATTGTTATAGTGCAATAATTTCTGTCAAATCGCAACGTTCAGTTCAACTTCATACAAGTTCACCTGCTAACAATGCAATAAATGATCATAATTCACTTAACTTCTTAGACCGCAATAATAGGAATACAAAATAATTTACATGAGATTCCAGTGTGAGTATATATAACATTTACATCCACACATACTTAAATACTAAGTGAAATAATATCTAGGATATATTACCTAATGTACTATTCTAAAGGTTTGTATATAGTCATGTTATATAGATACATCATGTATAACGCATGAAATGGATAAATATAGAAAATTTCAACACGATTTACATTATTCCACAATCCAACAGGACAGACAAATGCTTAAATACACAATATATAAACGCTATTTTTAAAAAAAAATGCTTGTACGTCATGTGACGTCATATACGACGTATGGCGTCAATTAAAATCACGTCGGGTAAAACACTTACATTCTGTATAAAGTTAAACTAATTATGAGGAGAATGTAAATATTGAGACAGAACAATTTCTTGTAAAAATGATTACTCGATGTCTGACAACAACAAAACAAAACATTTTGCCTATGTACAACTATGCTTAAAAACTAAGTATTCATTATTTTCACCATAATATCCAAGAAATGTTTTGGCTATAATGACACATGGTGGCAATTTTTAAAATATCGGAATATATTGTAAAAGTGCGTCGTTTGAATTTCAATTTTATTAACTTTACAGCATAACATATAACAACATATTCTAAAGAGTTTACATGATAACATTTCCTCGTATCAAACTCACTGTCCAGGCAATTTACATTTCTTGCACCAATTGATTACTCAGAAAAGACCAGAAAGACACACCCTTTTATAATCCTTAACGTACGCTCATGCGTATATAACCTTGATAACGAGGAAAATTACTACAAAAGAATGATTTTACATGACGAACTATTGAAACTAAAAGATGACTTGTTTCGTCAAAACTTACATAATACTGACAATACTTGTACATGTACATGTTACTCTATTAAAATATTGTATTCAAAGTATAAAATAACACACAAAGTAAGGCAGTGAATAATAATATAAATATATACACAGAAAGAGGAATGTTTTTAAGTATAAGATTTTAAGACAATGGTTATCAATTAATATTCACAGCAAATTGACAATTGATGTACGTGAATCCCTGCATATTCATCTGAATGGTGTCACGCTCCGAACTGGTCTGTCAGACTGGGTTTGTTTATTGACGTTTGGAGGAGAATTTCTTCTAGGCATAGGTTTAACTATTGCTGTAGGAGAAAGTCTTTGTGATAAAATTTCTACCAACAGTCTGTTTTTATGTTCATGACTAACATTCTGTGAACTGTCACCATCAACACTCATTTGATCATGCTTATTATATGATTGAGCTAAAGATGCATTTTCATCTTGACTATGTTTCTGATCAAATTTGAGATCATTTTCGGTATTGACCCTATAAGATATAGCCGCTGGTCCTACAGTTGAATCGTCATAGATCCCAGCACTTACTTCATCTGGCGTTTTAAGTTCTTGATGTACTTTGAGATATTTAATCTGCCCATCCGCATTTGTTGATGTTACCTCTGAAATATGACTGCCAAATAGTCCAGTTTTAGAATTATGACGATTAAACATCTGTGGACTTTTGTCGACATTTGGTGGACTATATTTCTTAGCTGCTGGACCTGTAGGACAATCAGTTGTAGGATCTGACTTGGTGCGACATACACCATTTCTGAATCGCTGGCTATCTGTAACTTGATGTGCATCCTCTCTTCCAGCTTGTTTAAGTTGGAGAACATTCATTACATTGTGAGATTGTGACAAAGAATTTGATCAAATTGTGGCGGTACGAATTTTTTGCAGGTGGTACTGATCATTTTGATTATTATTTTGATGGTGCATCTAGTTATTTGGGATATCTTCGGTAGAAGAATGATAGCTCGGAGGTGGAGAATAAATAGGCTCAAACAAGTTTTTATTCATATCATTTTCCTTATTAAAACCTGATGCTCCTGATGTTTCCAGTGGAAGAGTTGTATAGGGAGGAGGATTATCTGCAATTTGTTCAGTACCTGGTATGTTTGCTCCATGAGTATCTTTCAATGAATTTTCGGAAGTTGTACAGTAAATCATTTCGAATTCTAGTTCATTATCTTCTGAAACTGAATATCGAGATTCTAACTTCTTTGAACATTTAGAATCCATGTCTGGATTTGTTTCTAAATCTATGTCAACTTCTTTGTCTTTGACGTCTTTCACCACAGTACTTTTAAGGTCGCCCATAAACTCCTTCAAAAATACATACACTTTGATAAGATTTTTAGTTCAGCACAAATATTAAAACATAAAAATTAACTTTGACAAATATTCTTAACTTTTGGGGGTTTTTTATATAAAAAGGGATCATCAATTAATTTAAACAGTAATGCTATAAAGGCCGTTAAAAGAAAATAATTGCAAATTGGCCCTTACTCGGCAGCAATTAGTGTAGCCACTTTTCATGAAGAGACCAGTGCTGATAGTGATAATTGTGATTGGCAGTTTTTTATCGGGCGATGTTAGGTGTTTGATTACACATTAATGTTTTATATCCTTTTAACTCTAAGAAGATGTATGTTATAATTAAATTGCTGACTGTTTATATTTTCTAGAAAAAAGCAAGCAAAACATAATTTTGTTTCATATGACAGGAATGAACTGCATTAACAATCCTAGATATTATATGAAGATGTGAATACAATGATTACATTAATTACATTGCTACGAGTAGGAAATGTCAGAATAGGTAACTGGACCCCATCCACCTGTAGATCTTAGGAAGTGTGTTTGTTAGTGATTGCTGGGAAAAACAATGTGATGCTTAATAACAGAGGTGACACTTCCTGTTTTTTTTTTCATCTGATATTTATTACAGAAAAATTATTAAAGAAAAATCAAAATAACAAATTATGTGTACAAATACCTGAAGTACAAATAAAAATGTAAAAATCAAATGTCTAGTCTGATCCTGGAATGATCCCTTTTTGAAAAGCACAGTTAAATCCAAGTTAAATCCAAGAACACTTTAGAATAAATTCCAACAATAAAATCCACAAGAATAATTTAATCTATCATAAAATCCAAGCTCCAATAAATCACTTAATATCCAAGTTGAATAATACTCCAAATAACTTGAAAGGTAACTGATGACTTAAAAGATAACTGATGACTTAAAAAGTAAAAGAAATGAAAAATATCCCGTAATATATATATAAACTAGGAACATTCCAGAAAAGTCTATTATGTTCTAAAGTATTCATAATCTAGCACTTTCAACAATCAAAGAATAATCTGGAAATTTCTATCTAAATATAATGCACGAATCATAATCTAGAATTTTCTACAACAGTTAAAAAAGTTGTAGTACATACATGTAGTTTATGTTCTAAAAATAGAACAGTGATAATACTATATACATATAATATGTTGCATACATAACAAGCCAATTTGCACTTATATGGGTAAGAGTTTGGTAATACTTCCTACGGTCGTCTCACTAGAAACTCTTACCAATAAAAAAAATTTTTACAACAATACAATGGTATGTTAAACTAACAAACCCAAAATAAACAAAACTGCGACAGAAGTATAAAATATGCAGAACGGCTAAATGACAAACTACTTTGAAAAGGAAAATGACATCCATGTCGGAATTATTTAAACAAAGGTAATGTTTACATGAACCAGGAATAGAACTACCTTACCTGTATGTAAATATATACTTTAGTTTAACTCTTTATTACCAAAAATGTCAGAATAACTATAACTAGATTAAAGAAACCAAATAACTAGTCAAGTCTTGATTTAGTGACTTGTTTAAAAGAACTTATACAGCATACCTTACTAGCCAAATAATGCTCGTCAGAAATAGATAACTGTCTCTTCACGTCTTGGGCTTGCACTAAAAAAGAGAGTGATAAATGTTCATCACATGAAGAAGTAAGAATTATCAGATGTCTGAGACTTGTATTATAACTACCGGATAGGCTATGCATTTCGAGGGGTCTTCCTTTACTAGAATTTAAGACCTTTGTAGATGATTGATAAAACATTTTCACACATTCTCTATAAGGACAATTATGTTTTATGTTTTCAATAATGGTCAAATATTTCTTCCGATAACGTATCTAACAACTTGGAAAATGATATTGCAAGATAAAAAGACAGACTGTAATAAAGCACATGCAACAATACAACTGTAGATCGTTTTTATGGAAGCATCTTAACACGGCTTTTAATTTTGTATAGTCCCTATTGATCTTATTAATTTTATTCATTGAGTCAGTATGTTGTCAGACATTTAGGCAATTGGATAATTTTATTCCAAGAACAATTAATAATCGAAATAAAACATCTATATTTCAATGGTTGTGACAGTGACCGTTTCAATATAATAAAATTCTGGATATGTGGAGTTCCCTCGAAAGCAGACCAGAAATTAAAACAACATATGAAGTTAAACAATGAATTATCACTTTTTGTAATTAGTTTATCGTCATAAAATAATTGTTAACTAATGATTACTACCGCAAAACATATTCTAATGCTCATGATCTTCATGAACGATATATGGTAATACCGTCATTGATAAGAACGAGACAAAAGTTGTTATAAATGAAATAACTCCATAAATTGATAATAACCATCAATTTTAAAAATTATGTTGATAAACAAACAAATGGTATAATAGAATCTTAAATTTTAGATAAACATAATTTGCTTGTATTATTGAAAACTAAATTGTTACTTGTTTTTAGTAGTCTTTAAATTTGCATGAATATCAATAGATAGTAAAACATTCAATGCCCAAAAATCATAAGGATAAGTTTAATACAAAATTTTTATCAGTAGAAAAAGTTTAGCTTATAAGATATAAAGTGATCATATCCAGTAACAAGTAAACAAATGTTTCAATACCTGGTGAGTGGATGGAGAGACTTTTGATTGCCTGCTCTAGAGACTTAGGATCCTGCAGTATGTCATCATCAAAATCTAGACCAGCCTTGATAACGTTTTCTTTCATAAACTTGAGAACCATTTCTTTCGTTTGTGATACTGACTCATCTGTTTGAAATATTAAGTACATGTATTGCTTCAATGACGAAGACAGTCATTGCGATATTTAGCTCAGTTTGGTATGTTTTATTATAAACCTTAACTTTTACTTTGACAGTATCAGTAAGCGTTTGTTTTGAAAATGGATATTATGTAAATTGGTTTATTGATAATTTATTAATCATTTGTTTATATTTGCAGTATCTTTAAAATAAAAAGTAATAAATATATGATTATAAAATCTAATAGTTGCAATAAATACAACTTAACTTAGATTATACATCGAAATGATGTATTATTTATATAGGATTACCAACGTGTCGACACAAGTTATTTAAATATCTAATCTTGAAGGTTACTTTTATAGTTGTAACTTGTATTGTTTTATTTAAAGCCTACCTGATGGTAAAGTGTTTAAAATTAGAAGGTCAGCTTGAGATTCTCGTAATATCCCATGCCAAATTAACTGATGATGTCCTGAAAGCTTCTCTATAGATAGTATTGACCTGTCCAAACATTTCTTCAATACCTTAAGTTTTGCCATTGCTTCTGTATCTATATTTGAAGAACATTTATTTATTAGATATTATAGAAAAAATATGACCCCCCCCCCCGATTATGCGTATGTTTTAGCGAAGTATCATTAATTTGTTCCACAATAGTGATTTGTGTATTTTACAGATAAAACATAATCGATTGTGGAATGATATTTAACTTCCATATGCAAAGATATATTTACATGCTTAGGAAGACAGTAATATTGTTTTCTTTCTATTTTTAACATTAAAAACAGATTACCATTAAACCATTCATATCAAAGACTTTTAGAGTATTTCGTATTTGCATACCAATGCTTTCTTGAGCATTAATTGCCACAGAAACCGCCGTATCTATACTTAATGTTGTGCCGTCGAGTCCCTTATTCAAGGAATTGAAGAATGATGCCACACCTTTCACTTCGTCCATTGGTCGTTTATAAATATCTACAAAAGCATGGTATTGTTGGCTTTATATCGTTTATTTTTTTCATTAAATTTCATAATTCAATAATCTTACTTACAATAATAATACAACAAATGTAATCGACTTACATTTTTGTACTTTCGAAAATGGTGTTATTTTGTATGGTTTTTAAAAAAATTAAAATGAGGAAGTAGAATGGAGTAAGAAAATAATTCACTTATTTCTGTCTTACAATCCATACAAGAGGATGTATATACATGTGCACATATTCAGTAATCAAAATTATTATACTGTTAATATAAACAAAATTTATTTGTGATATTTCATACTGAGTCTATCTTCCGGAGGGCAGTTGTCCGGGCTTAGACCAGCCAGTCGCATACATATAAGAATTTCAACTAAATCTCCTGGTGTTAACAATCCATCATCCTCTGTCAACAACATTCCTAAAGTAAATAAAATACATAAAGTTCACCAGAATCTGAACAAAAGAGAGATTTTTATGCAAAGCAAAAGTTTTCAAACATAAGATTGAGTCTGATTGTTTTAAATTATTTTTAATTATTCCATAGCTTTCAAAAGATCTGCTCTTTACAAATTTACACAATCACTTCATTTTATTTTATTTTATTTACCATTTTAATAATCGTTGGATATTTTCTAAGATCTGTGACACGTTGAATTACAGTTTGTGCGATGTCAATTTACAGATAAATAAGAAATGAAGCATTGCAGCATGCACATGGTTTGAAATTAATACATTTTATTATACAAAAAATTAATTCAAGATATTGAATTAATGGCCTTAATTATTTATTTGTAGTCTTTCCATTTTTCAAACACAGCTAATATTGTCAATAATAATCATTAAACAGTCATTATTTAATTCCTAGTTTCACAATTTCATCCGGCCATACTTAATTTAAACACTGGTGTTCTTTATCAATTGAAAGAATAGAACTTTATGTGCTTGATTGTAATAAAATGCTTGCATGTTAGAGAGAGTTTACCTGACATGATAGCTGCCAATGGAAGCCCTTCACACAATTTCACAATGGCGTCTAAATACGGTTCGTTCTTAGGCTTAAAAACCAAACATTCAGATAAATATGTTACTTTTTTTAAAGCCTCCTCATTGTTTTCTGGGCACAGTTCTCTGCACTCACATGTTTCATAAAGTATTTTGCGAATAGCTTCATCATTCAAAGGCTTTAGTTCATATGATTCAAAAACTTTCGCTGTAAGTTTTGGTTTAATGCATGATGCAATGACTGTGCGTAACTTTGTCTGTTTCACTGATTGTTGTAGAAAATGAAGGAAATTGTCTTTCAATGAGCTATTCATAACTTTGTCAATATTGTCAAAAAATAAAACAATTTCCTTCCCAACTTTTTTCAACGTAGCGATAATAGTATTTATTGCTGTCTTTATCATTTTGTCCTTCTGCAAACATAAGTCTGGCCCAGGATTTTTGCATTTGTCACAAGTGCCACATACGTTAAATTTCGATGAAAATTTCTTTTCAAATCGAGACTTTTCTTCAACAGCATCAATTTCCGTGAGAAACTCAATGAACCATTCATACACGTCGTCTCCGTCGTCGATATCATCTAGCTCAAAATCCTTCCAAATGCAATTTTTATTGTCTTTTAATAGTGTGTATATCTGTTTGATAAATTTCGTCTTACCTATTTTTGTCAATCCAAAAATGAGGATTGACTTTTTCTCTAGCATTACTTTCTTTATATGTTTAATGTCTTCCTCTCGTCCAACAAATGTCCATTCCTGGGCATTTTGGACAGAATCACTTTCCCCCATGTTTGCCAAATATGAATTTTCGATAGTTGTAAATATAATCAGCCTCGACCTGATCACGTCATTGTACGAAACAGGTGTCGCTCGATGTGATTTATCAGAGGTCTCGCAAAGTAAATATTGGCCTAGTAGGTTTCATAGATGCATCCTGGAAAATAAATATATAAATTTATATTCAAGTTAAAACCTTGAGTAGTTTAATAAATTTAAGGAACCCTACAGAGGTTCTTTGTTACATGATGTGACGAGAAATCCTTTTTCAACATTAATATTCCATTTCATGTAGGTTCCGACCAATTATTAGGCTGCAAAATGTAAAATTATTTACTATATACATTATCAGCATGTTTGAGATGATCCTACAAAAATGGATGTCAGTATTAATTAGGTTGGTAATATATATATTCTTTTTCTTATTTACTTGTTAGAATAATGACCTTTATTGTGTTTGACATAATAACTTTTACTACACTAGGTATTCACCTAACAATGGCCAAACAATGGGAGTCAGCTAAGTGATTTTTATACAGATCATCATTTAAGTTACTTCATCTATTTAAACGTGTATGGAAAACAGATAATAATCTTTCTCCAATAAAATAATATGTAGGAATTTGTGTATGTTTAAATTTATCCTAAGTTTCGTTTGGAACACATTAAAAGAAGATGAGTCACGTAAATCATAATCAAGACTATTCCGTGCCAGATTTGCTGAGGGAATAAATGGTCTATACAATGTTTCTGCTCTTCTTTCTATTGTTATTAATTATTATTATTTGTAAAGCTTTTATTGGCTACTTTCTGTTTGAATGTCCAGGAATAATGTAAGCTCCAGATAACTTGGAACCTCCCACATTTTTAGCTTTATGCATAATTGATAATTCTTGCATTAAATGGCGATCAGCTAAAGAGACCCGTCCTATTTCGTTCACAAGTCTTTTTATAGAAAACGAACGGGTTACACCAGTTATTAAGCGCGCAGCTTTGTATTGATTTTTTTCATATGAGGTTCAGCTGTCCAAAATGACAATGACATACACTTATAAAGACCTAATGTAGTAAATATAAATTTGATTTAATGTTGTTTTATATTATTTCAACTTTGATAAATGCATAGAACCTAAAATCTTTGAGACTGAGTTAGTTGTATTAATAATATGTTTTAACCAAGCTCAATCGTCACTTAAGGTTAAATACAGATGCTTGCGGTGTTGGGTGAAATTATGATGAACATTTTTAAAATTCAAGCAGGGTCTTTCATTTTTAATACGAGAACAAAATAAAACTTCAGTCTTATTAGGATTAAAGGTTACAAGTCATTGGTTTGTCCATTCAGTAGTAGTTTAAATTTAAGATCTAAATCATACATTTTGAATATTCGCTTGCTACTAAGCTATCATCTACAAAGAGAAGAGTCAAACTAATTAAATTTTCAGCGATGTCATTGACGTCAATAGAACAATGCGAAGATGGCTAAGCACTGATGACTGAAACACCATCGTTTATGAAATTTGTTTCAGAAAAAGAAAAACCAACAAAAACTTTTGATTTCTTAAGTTAAGAAAGCTAGCAATCCAAGTATTCAAATTACTTGAAATGCCGTACTGGTGCATTGTAAACAAAAACAAAAGACTTTTATGCCAAACATGGTCAAATGCTTTAAAAATATCACAGAACACTATACACGTTGATTTCTTTTCATCAAAATACAAATTTGATGATAAATGTCAATTAATTGATAAAGCGGAGAACACCCTGAAATACTTCTTGAGTGATATATATTTATAAGATTGTAAATATGTAAATGGTTATAAAGGTATTTGAATATTATTCTTTCCATAACTTGTCCGATACAATTTATCAAAGAAAATGGTAAGATCGTGCTCCTCTTTTTTAATGATAGAATACGCTTATGCTTTTCCAACATTTGGGATATAAAGGTGATCGTTTGGAAGAAGGTGCTCCACTGAGGTCTGACAGGTAATTTGGTGTCCAAAAAAATGTAAACAAATTTCCACACATATCACAATATTATAACTAAAATAGCAATACCTTATATTTTAACCAACCCTTTAACGACAATTACGCTAGAAAATGCATTTTCCACATTAGCTTTTGATGCAAAAAAAATGAAAGTTGGTTTTCCCAGACATGCACAGAAGTTACTTATGACTTTAATACGCAACGGAGATTTTTGGGGCAACGGAGTAAACGTGACAAAATGTCTATTGATTTTTCTCAATACTCTTAACCTATCGTGTTTATATAACTTGAGTAATCATTAAAGCTATTCAAAGTAGCAATTTTATTGTCTTGAATTGGACATTTTCTAGACAAAACGAAGATATTATATAAAATTGTTTTCTTTGAAATTTTTAAAACACTGTAAGTTTAGTTATACCTAATATATTCAGCCAAAAGTGAAAAAAGTGAAAAACCTGTTATTCGATAAAAAGTTTTTTTCGATGTATATTGAAAAGTTTCGATTTCGTTTTTAAGGAATTGGACGAAGATGAACATAGTACATCGGTGATATTTATACTATAACGAACACAATGTAATCACACTATTTAATGTATTTATCTATTACGTATATAAATCAAATACAGTTTATGGCATTCCATCCTGAAATGATCATTTTAAAAGCATGTCTCATTTGATTTGATTTTCTGTTTTGGTGGTGGGCTCAGGGGGTTACGTCGCACAAAAACAGTGTAGGTCATTATGGCGACTCTTCAGTTTTACTGGTGGAGAAAGAACTCAAGTGCCCGCTTTGCAAAATTGTTTCTGGTACAAACGGGCATCTGGGAACAATGAGTGACGTTTCGTAGGCTATCTTGATAGGATCGTACATACTAGTTCCAAACACACTCATTTCTGATCATTTCATCAAATTAAAGTGTTCTTCTCTCATTATGTATGTTATGTTATGAAATTGCATCGAAACACGAGGATATCTAATTTGTACGAGGGGCGTACAAATTGATGTTAAATACACGGCAAAATTAAATACACGTTCCCTGTTGTTGCAATGTGAAACCCCAGAAAAAAGTAACCAATGAACCAGCTTCTGAATGTGGCATTTCTATTCCTTTCTCTGTCGTTACAAAAAGTAAACCCCAGAAAAAAAGTAAATCAATGGGCATGCTCTGGAGTGCGGGTATCTAATACATGCACCCCAGTTAACTCACTGTGTATGTACGTGAATACGATTTAACTCTGACACGTTTTCAACAGACAGGTCTCCAAACAATGATAAATAAATGTTTATGATTCTATTAGAAACTTGTTTAGAATTTAATGATTTTTCGGTGAAAATGATATAGTTTAGTTGTACAACAGATAAGATGAAAGTGCCGAAGGCACTGTAAAAGAACAGATGAACTTTGATAAACACATTTTCACTCCAGTTTCACAGGTAAATGAATTCTATATGTCAGGTTTTACGTCTTAATATCAGTATACCTTTGCTTTTTTTAGGGGCAAATAATTTAAAAAATAGCATCCCCGATTTCTCTTTTATAAATTTGCTTTATCAAATTCTTTTCTATTCAAATATTTGAAATCTTCCTAGGTATAAATACGAAGGTAGTAGGAAGAAAATGATGTCTGTTCATATGATCATGACAGTGAAAAATCATGTTTTGTGAACCTAGTTACTCTGTCGATAAAGATTTTGCAAACAATTTACTTTTAGTGCTAATGATTTGTATTAAATTCCAAATAAAAAACTTCTTATGGGACCTTTAACGTTTGATTACGGTATAATCACTATAACCGAAATACATATGAATTAATTGTAATGCCTGTAAATGTGATATTCTTCGTTCGTGTGTTTAAAAACTAAAGAAAGTAGCTCTATAAATTGTCAAAAAACGATATCCAGTATTTCCGAAACAATTTACAAAGACTTTTAAAATATGATAAATAAGATCAACAATTTAAATACACTATCTCATAAATTTTCATATTACGAGTACCACCCACCTTATCTCCAGAACATACATATGAAAAACAAGATCAAGAAGGAATAGTAGCATTCAATGAAGGCAACGCACACACGACCAAGCAACACAAGGCCACAGCTAAGTTATCAATGAAAAAAAATACTTTCAGGATTTCAAGTAACAAATAACAAGAAACAGACACCAGAAAGATAGAAAGAAGAGATAACAGTAGTGTTATAAAAGAAAGACGGAAAAAGTAAAGAAGTAAAGATTTCAGTGCTATAAAGCAGGAAAAGAAGGGTTCTCCTCCTAATTTATTTATGCAATCAAATGCACACGATCAATATTTATCCATTGCATTTTTGTAACTGGTCATTCTTGCCTTAACAAGATAGTCGGGAAATGACCTTTGAAGATTTTTATCAATTTTTTTACAAAACTATTAACAATGAGTATGTCAAGATAAAACAGGCTATAAGGAGTAAAATAGAGAATACAGAATCCCTAAAGAAAGCCCAGAATTTAAAGGCATCCGCAGATGTGTTCATACGGCGATTATCATGGAACCTTCAATGTGACACTAGTGCAATTCCATGAAAAGCGGCGTACTTTGGGACCATACGCCGCTTTTCGTGGAATGACACTACTGTGTCACATTGAAGGTTCCATGATAATTGTCGTACGAACACATCTGCGGATGTTTCTAAATTCAAAATTTCACAATTTTTGTGTTCTGTTTAAGCCGGTGCTAGAGGGTGTGGACGGTATCTTGCATTTTCCAGTTCCGTCCATAAACAGGCCCAATCAAACCGAGCCTGCAACATTTTACAATTTTGCCGTGTTGGGCTTTCTTTAGGGATTCTGTTTTTCTCTATTCTATTAAATATATCTTAATTCTTAAAGTTTAGTTACTTTTACTTACCTGCCCTTCACATTTGTCTTGCAAGTATCGTGATTTTGTTTGTTCGTTGAATTTGAAAGAATGTTTGGGCTTAAAGAACAAAAACTATATAATCAATTTTATGTTTATTTCACTAGTCATGGCAATAGGCCTGATTTGGAAGCTTTAGTGTGTCGGGGCTGCGTCTTGTGAACGTTGCTGTCGCCTTGTGATTCCAGTCATCTTTTTTTACTCTTATCCCGCTTTCAATTTCTTTTCCACCGGGAAGCTTCAATATATCGGTAACATTAAAGCAGAGATCAATTGACCCATCATAAGTACGGAACCGTTCAAATAATACAGACATTTATCAAGATACCTGCTAAAGCATTCATTTAGGTCAGAACAATCAATAATGATAATAATAATATATCAATAGAGCCAGATTGTAACTCTTTTCCGACCTTCTTCATAATGTTTTCCATGTGCTAGTTGCATGACACAGGCATTAATTACCTATAGTTTTGAATGTGTTGATCAAAAACGTAGTAATCTTCTTATCATTCAAAGCGGATAAATATGCAAACATGTGTGTAAAATGATAAAAATAAAATTTCAGATCTATCTAGCAAAGGACATCGAATTTTTTTCTTGCAGAATTTTATTTATATGCACTAGACACACATAAAAATTATTTACTAATAAAGTTGATGCCTAAATGTCCTATAATGTGGCCTGATTTATTCCCTATTTAGCCAGTGCTTTCAGTGCTTTGATCCGAGTTAAAGGTAAGCGCGCTTACAATACTCAAGGTCTTGTTTGTTGTATAAACGGTGTTTTTTTTTTCTGAACGGCTGTCAGATAAACCAAAGTGACCTTTGAAATAGGACCCATCACACTGTCTTGATAAAAGAAATTTTCTTAGTCTAGATATCTTGATATTTTAACCATGATAACAAAGTTAATACATAAATTTATTAAATAAACGATAGCATTCAATTTAACATGAAATATTTGTAAAGTTTAATATGTGTATGTTAGTTTCCAACTCTGTACGTTGAGCCAAATTCATCATTGTAACGGAGTAAAAAGCATGATTACAACAATATAAAGCTTGAAATGTATTGAAATTGCGTTTGAATTAAGGCAGACATTGAATAACTCTTTCTTCTTAGAAATTGATATATCTATATCATACATGAAGGGCAAATAAGAACAATTACAGTAACTACAAAAATAATGAAATGTGTCATGTATCAAAAATTATTTTGATACGCTATTATTTTATTGACATAATTTTGTTAAGGTTCATACCGAACAGTAAGTGTATAGTGAAATCTTTGTTATTTGTAATCAATAAGTAAAATATTGCTGACGGGATGTACATGAAACATCTAAATGAGGTAAATATATCAGACAAAAATATGACATAGATATATGATATAAATATATGACATACATATATGCGAAAGTGGTAGTTTTCACTCTGAATCACGACAGAAAGGCAGATTGAATCTACCAGAGCACAGTTCAGCCACCGTTACTCGATGTTTACTTTATTTTTTTTAATTTTAAACCACCCTTTAAATAAATAAATTAAATTGATTGTCCTAAAACATATTTGTTTTAAGACAATCATCATAAAAAGATCAGCACTTGATAAATGATGTTTTAAAATAAAGAAATTAAGACAGGAAGAACGGAAAAATAAACATGATAACAAGAAATATTTACCTGCAACAACAGGATTTACGACCAAGATGAAAACGATTAATTTCAAAACTTTTCAGAACATTTCTTGAGGTTATAATTACAGAGTAGAAAAGGAGAAAAGACAAGATGATATGAAATATAAAATTAAGCAAACGAAATCCTATAGTCCGATAAATACTTTAAAATTAAATTGCTATCAATACAATCAAGAAGATATAAAAGATGTTTTTGTTGGTATTGTTTAAAAAATACGAATATTGAAAACAATATGTTCCGTTGTTAAACAATCCTATAGCCCTCTCCATGCGCTAATACTTACATTAAATTACATATTGGAAGAAAACATGAAATGCGAAGGGAATTTTAAGAAACGCCATGAAAGAATGAAAAAATAGGTGAGAATGAAATTCTGCAACAAAATAAATCAATTATTGCAACCAAAATACACTTTATCTAAGATATTAATATCTTTTAAAAGTTACAGCCCCTAGACGGCAATTGACAAAATCAAATTTTTTCTCAAAGTGACAACCGCATTTTGTTTATATTAACACAAAACAGTTTAGGCCGCTAGCTTGCCAAATTCCCAAAATTGACTATATCAAAAATTTATCTCGAATGGATTATTCTTAAATACATCTTTTATATAACAAGAACTGTCTACAGAACTTTATTAAGAGCTGTTGTAATTGTTTTTTATAAAATTTCATAGTTTTAGACCGCTAGGTCGCTATCCGCCAACTTAACGCGGCAAGGCCGCCATACCACAGGCCGCCAACTTCGCACATCTATAAAACATACGGGTAGAAAGTTCAAAATCTCATATTTACTCTTCAATTATCAATCTTTTATCGTGAATTAATGTTAAAGTCGCGTCAAGTCAACGATCCATGTGCTCATCACAGATATTTTTCTTATCTTTTAACGCTTTGATTAACATTCTATGTAGCAAAAATGTAAAGTATTTATATCAATATAATTATTGAGGATTTTGAAGGTAAATCTTTATATACTTTTGTTTTAAGCATATGCGTGTGTTTGTGATTATACTGTTTAGCCATAATTTCAAGAGTTGTAAGTTCAACCTTAAAATTTCACTAATAGTTTCTTTTAAATCAGACTTAAAGCGTACCACTAAAAATCATTGAGATACATGTATTTTTGTAAAGGAGAAAATCCTGTTGTTATCTCCTATAAAGTCAATAGATAAGAGAAAGCGCCTGTACGGGTTTAAGTAGGCAACTATATATTTATCACAATAAACGATAATCTTTTCCTAGAAGAAAACTCATGTTGGATTAACGGTGGCGACTTTAAAAAATTTAAAGCACTGTCCAAACTAAGATGATGGTATAAAAAATAATTGCTTCTACTGCACCTACATGGGCAACTATCTATGGTGCCTGATTTGGAACGCTTTTGTGTGTCGTGTTACAACAGGACAAAGCGCCAAACGGCGCGTTATCGGACTTTCGTCTTGTCGCTAACGATGTACGCCAAACGGCGCGTTGTCGTGCGGCGTGTTGTCGCGATGTCACATTGTCATTCAGTTCAAATCGAAGGATTGGCTTATAAGCCAAGTGACAGGGCTTTATCGCGACAACACGCCGCACGACAACGCGTCGTTTGGCGTGCTTCGCTAGAGACAAGGCGACAACGCGCCGTTTGGCGCTTTGTTGTGTTGTCGCTAGCGACAAGACGAAAAGGCGATAACGATATAGGTTGCGTTGTTGCTATCGACAACGCAACGCCAACCACCATTACTATCCTTTGGTCTTAATACTTCTCTTTCTAGATACTGATATAAACAGATAATGTATATCAGGGTCTTTCAAATAGATTTTTATTTGAAAGACCCGGCGTATATCAAACAGGTTACGTTTTATCATTATGTGTACATAACATGCAGTGGTATGAAATCAGGTCAAAAAAACAGATAACAAAACATGCAATACAGATATTTATATACTGTCAAATATTAATCATGGATATTTGCTCAATTTTTGGTATGCTTATTTTTAGAAATGATATCATCTACATTTAGTTCTGCTATTTACAGTGATTGACAATAAAAAACTGTCATGTTTTTCCTAAATGTATTTTTGCAGTTGAAATCAGTGCATTCATTTCTTATTGAAAAAATTGGCTTAGATTTTATCGAAAATGGATTTCTAATTACCTCCCTTTATTTACATGTAAAATAAATTTGGTAACATCTTTGCAAATGATTCTTTTTTGAACTTACAATATTGATAAATCTTCATTTGAGCTTCAGATTTATGATATATGATATAATATCATAAAAATGAGATACAGGAGATACAGTGTGACCTAGTTTTTAACCCCATGTGACCCATTTTCGACCTAGAAAGCATCAAAACAAACTTTCTGACAAAATTTCAAGGATATTTGGATCAAAACAGTAGCCACTTGAGTGATAACAAGATTTTTCTATTTTTAGCTCCTGTCACCTAGTTTTTCATCAGAGGAGACCTATGTTCAAAGTTAATCCATGATCCAAGCAATTACCTAGACAAGCACCCTGACCAAGATTTATGACAATTGAGTAAAATATGTAACCATTAAAGAGGTAAGAAAGTTTTTCAAATTTTGAACGGTGTGACCTAGTTTTTGATCCCAGGTGTTCTTTATTCAAACTTGACCTAGAAATCATTAAAACAAACTTTCAGACCAATATGTAGGATATTTGGATCAAAACACTAGCCACTACAGTGTTAACAACATTGTTCTATTTTTAGTTCCTGTGACCTAGCTTTTCATTCGAGATGACCCATGTTCAAACTCATCCGAGCAATTACCTAGACAAGCATCCTCGCCAAGTTTGATGATAATTTGAGTCAAAAATGTGATCACTAGAGTGTTAACAATGTTTCTCTAATTTTAGCTTCTGTGACCTAGTTTTTCATCCGAGATGACCCAAGTTCGAACTCATTCGAGCTATTACCAAGACAAGCATTCTGACAAAGTTTGATGATGACTGAGGCAAAAGTGTGACCGCTAGAGTGTTAACGAACAAGTGTGGACGGACGACGAACGACAGACGACGGACATTCAACGATACTAAAAGCTCACCCTGAGCTAGCTCAGTTGAGCTAAAAACTGATACATAAAAGAAACAAGACTTTCGAATTTACAAAAATAACAAATACTTCTATTCCAATTGAACAAAATAAGCAACAATAGATATATCGATTTGGAAATCAGAACATACTGTTATACTGTGAAAGTATTCACTCACTTTATTACATATCTGCATTTTTACTCGCCTGCAAAGAATTTATGATCATCGTCAAAGAAAACTGGCCTCCATGTTATGAACAAATCTCACTAGACACCTTTTTCCTAATGGGGAATGTATTTGATTTTTATCAGGAGTGCAAATATCGGTCACATTATTTAAAATGGGCGACAGGAAATTTAGTAGGAAATACCAACAAGAAGTACCTTTAAAAAAGATACTCAGTCGTGGTCATTCTAGTTTAAATGCTTTGTGTCACTTTTAAGTCAGTTTTGTGTTGGTTTTAAGCCGGTGGATTGTTATTTATTATCAAGGATCAATAAGAAATTAGGCATAACATAAATTAGGTTTAACATAAAAATATTAAATTTCCTTACGCTATTTTAGAAATTTGTTTGGATTTTGACCCTGAATCTATGATTGAACTTTAAAACTGTTGTTTAGCTCATAATGTGGAATATTTTTTATTTTTGGTAAAACGTTTATTCGCGTGGTCATTTATTTTTCATCTTTTCAATAATATGATGTTCTGCAAATTCGCTATTATAATTTTTCCACTTGCGCTGGTGACAAATCGATTATATGTTGCCGACTCAATAAACATTTCGAAGAGCTTAGTCAATTTCACACTGAAGAATATTTAATGTTTAACTACAAGTACTGGCTAATTATTTTACTTGCTTCGTAGGTCATTTGAATATTTTGACGATAGCGCATTGTGAGCATTCGGGTCAGCTCTTGGCAGCGTGATCTGTGGACAATGATCAATGAAAATCCTACTTTTATTCAGTTCATCCCTGTGTATTTCACACGGGCATTCAAGTTGAAATTAAACAGCCGCAGGCAGAAAAGGAAAGCATACCCATACATGCTGCC
Organism: Ruditapes philippinarum; assembly: GCF_026571515.1. Classification (NCBI taxonomy): domain Eukaryota; kingdom Metazoa; phylum Mollusca; class Bivalvia; order Venerida; family Veneridae; genus Ruditapes; species Ruditapes philippinarum. The sequence goes on along the minus strand of NW_026858711.1, from coordinate 13,715 downwards.
GGATTACCTGTTTAACAACGTGAGAAATATTCTGACTAACCTTAACGTAATCTTTACGACGAATCAATTTATTTTACACTGCACATGAGTATGGTGGTCACAAGTTAAGTCGCACACTTCCCACAAACAAAATAATGAACAAGTATGCCATAATTATAATCAAACCCAAATCTGACTACCTTGTTTCAAAGCATTCCAAGTATTATTTTGTTTATGCATTGTTGTACACTGATAACCCAGCTATAACTAAAATATGTTTGATTATGTAACTTGAAAATATCTCATGTTATTGGCTGATACGCATGACTGTTAAAGATAACCGGGATTTCATAGCTATTTTTAATATACACGCATTTCTTGTTGGTTATGATTTGTTGTCTAAAAATAAAAATGTGTGTTAACTTTGTATTTTGCTTTTAAGGCAAAATCAATGGATTGTTATAAACTAAATATATTGTAAAAATATTATTTATGAAGAATACAAACCCGTCTTTTTAACTACCAATTAACAATTGTTACATTAAACTGTTATGGGAAAACAAAACAGATAAACATAGGTTATTGCAATTGTATGTTTATATATGTATATATCCCTCCTTAAGACCACCACGGAATTAAGACCATCCCGCTGTTAAGAGCATGATTGTAAAAGAACGGAATTTTAAGTTCTTTATATAAATGGTTTCATGAATCAGAATTATGACAACCCCGTTTATCCACTTTTAAGACCACCAGACTCAGTTCCAATTCGTTGTTCTATACTTTATTTGAACCAACCATTGAGACCATGTTAAAGTCAACATATACCTAGTAAACAAATTAGTTTATCTGTTGAATACTCATAAGCACGACACTTGATTTCACAAGGAGTCAAAAACTGTTAATACTGGGTTATTTTATGAAATAAGGTAATACTAGGTCAATTTTAGAGTCACTGGGGTTCTATGTTGCTTTCTCTTATAATATATAAATTACATACATCATACAATGATTAATATTGAAATCAGACCAAAAGTATTTAATATTAAGTTTCTTCAGAAATATGTTTTGCTCTCATCAAATTAAATATTATAACTTTTATGTTGTTTTTGTAGGTTAAGATAATATTGTTTGTTCATACAAAAATGACTAAAATAGACTATGGTCATAAAGCATATAAGCAATGGTAAGAATACCCACAACTAAGACCACACCGCAATTAAGACTACTTTTGTCTAGTCATGATGATGATCTTTATTGAGGGTTTTTACTGTTGATAATCTAACAAATACGACAGGAACTTAGTTTTTAAAAGTAAAAACAGAAAGGGCATTGTGCTTCATTCAAATTTATTTCATGTTCATAAAAGTAATTTGTGAATTTCATTATAAATGGATATCTGTTTTGTATAACTTTGATTGAAAACCGAATATAATGTATATGTAACAAAGATCAGCATAGTTCCCCTTTTTGTAATTATAACAGTATAGAAATATTAAACATTTCTGATGCATTTATATGCGTTAATTCTATACCTAAATTAGTACCTAACACTAAAAATAAAAGTTGTTTTTGATAAATACTCATATAATGCAAAACTTCAAAATAATTTTTGCCTTTATTATTTTGTATGAAAATACTGGTATTTAAACACCGTTGTGACCATTTTATACATCTTATTGATAAATCTCATAAAAAAATTTTACTTGTTCGCCTTCAGCAGTCTTTGGATGATAAAAGCAATGACTCTTTTTAAAGTGAAACAGTAAGATTAACTGTTTATACAATGAAACTTGTTATTTTAAACTTTCCATAACGGTTCAAATAAACGCTGGAATTGTGGAATCTATTCACTTTTGTTATAAGGCCTGTTCCCATTGGAAACAATCACCCTAAAGATCGGATTTACCTATCCTATCTCTAACCCAGTGATAGATTCTATCAGTCTCATATCGGTCGCCGTATCATCAATGACGTCATCAACGGGTGAGAACTTTAATTCGAATTTTATTGAAAGTGTCTATTGATTACACAAAGTTGGAACAGCATCGTATAGCAGCTATATGCCATGACTGAATTTTGAATATAACTAAAAAAAACAAATACAATATTTAAACCGAGTACTGCTATCATATTTTTTATTATTATCTAATTTATTTGATACAAATGACCTGGATTACTGATAGTTTCCTTTTATAATACAATGTTTCTTTGACGAAGCAGTCAATATATATAATATGCATAAGACAGGGAATGATTTACATAGTTTACTCAGTTTTTTTGTGTGTAGAAGCGGCGTGTAATACTCTTTGGAAAAGTTTCAACAATAATTCAGTGGTTATGTCAGTGTTGTCATTGTAAATTAAGTTTGATCTTGAAGTATTTTCTTTACAGACCAATTGTTTCTGCTCATAGTCGGTCTTGTACAGGGTTGTTTCTGTATCTGTTTCAAAAATACCACCAGATTTGTTCTGCCGTTGAATTACTATCTTTATAAATTCGTATGTTGTACTGTTAAGATAACCGTTGTTTGCTGAACAGGATTTGTATTGACCAAACATGCATATTGTCCTTCATCGTAAGACATTGTGTTTACAATCCTCAAGTTCCAATCTACTGCAGATGGTCTTTCGATACTGATTCTAGCATCATCAATTATTCGACGGTCATCGAGTGTCCTGGTCCGTCCAAACAACCTGATAATTATGAAGTAAAAACATTTACGAGAATTACCAGAAAAGTAAAATTAATAAGTCACATTTACCAAGTTAATATATTTATGTTTTTGATATATGTACACCAAATATATGCGTTCAAGTAAGTAAAAAAAAATCTTAATCTGGAACAATTTCTTATAATTTGACCAAAGTACAACATTAGATGATCCATTTTTTTTAGATATTTGACTGAGCATTCATAGATATATCTTTGATTAATATAAGAAGTCCTATGTGGATTCTACCGTAAACATGTAAACCTACTGCCTGATTTGTTATGTCATTTATACTATTTCCGTGCTATGTTATTATTTAAAACTAATGTTTACAGCTGTATTGATATGCAATGTACATATTACACTATAAATTGGTCAATAATCAATAATAATTTTGATTCTACAGAAAATATTTTTAATCGTAAAGCATGTGTAGTTTCACTTATCAGTCAATTAACGTGATGTCGAGGGTATTTAATGGTTGCTGATTCCTGCCATTTAGTTATGTCATGTTATCGCGTTAACGGACACCGACATGTTTGCATCATGCGCAGGAATTTAATCACCAAAGTCGATATGACTGAGTGATTAATTACAAAGCACGTGCTTTATTTATAGTGACATATTTGTGTCATTCGTGTTTTCGCCCCGCGATCCCGCAAAGCGAAAAGTCGAGAATAAAAAGATTAAATGGCGAGGGGCACGGAGCGAAAAGTCGCTTACTAGCAAGTGCGCGGGGCGAAGTTTAATTAATAAAACTTCGCCGCGCGCCCCCGTTAATAAGCGTGTTTTCGTCCCGCGAATAACCGTGTTTTCGAATGTCGCCCCACCATTTTAACGTGTTAATTCTCGAATTTTTGCTTGGCGGGGTCTCGGGGCGAAAACACGAATGGCATAAATCAGCCATCATGATAATTACATACTTTAATGCAAGAAAAAATTATATCTATTTCCCTTCCAACATGCTTATTAAAAAGTGAATTTATTTAAAAATGTTGAACTACATTGAGCGTAGAATTAATTTTCCTTACGCCATTTAGTTTATTTATGTCATATATGACGTCATATGACATGTGAGCATTCGTTTATTATGCTGTGCATACATATCGTGAACTTTTTAGGCATTATTGGAGTAAGGACTCAGGTACCACGATTACTGTACATCAAAGTTCTTAAATTTACCTTGGCTTTCAACAATATTTTAAAAAACGACCAAAGTCTGTAGATATAATGCTTGAAAATATCTGTGAGTAGGCATACATAAGGCCAAAATGTGGTTTTCAAAGCGCAACAATTTCCTACCAAACCGCTTGCCATTCCAAAAAGAATAGCATCAATTATAATGACTAAAATCATATGACATTATGTTTGACATTTAGCCATAAAACCACAGATAAACATGCTTGGAGATACTTGGAACTTTTAGTCCTTCCTTTATAAGTTCAAATCAGGAAATGGGCATTTAGTTCTATCATTTGTGAAACCTAGATAGCTTACCAAAGATCAGTGATTGTACTTATAATAGTAAAAATGATAAGAGAGGCCAATAAGGTCTTCTTTAACGAGTAAAACTGAAAATACTATAATTATTTTACCCTGTGACCTCACAGTTTCTGTATTGGACAAGGTAAGATTGCGGTGTCGCCTTCTATGACTGTAACATTTGAAGATGGACTTGTCATCTCGGGTTGACATCCTTGCTCTGTTAAAATTTCAAACATAGTAACTTAAAGCTGACATTTAGTAACTCTTTCTTCTTAGAACTTGGTACATGTATATCATACATGAAAGGCAAACAATTACAGTAATTGCAAACATAATGAAATGTTTCATGTGTCAAAAAATATTATGATACGCTATTAATTTATTGACACAATTTCGTTCAGGACCAAACAGTAAATGTAAAGTAAAACATTTCTCGTTTGTAAACAATTAGTTAAAGATTGCTAACGGGATGTACATAAAAAATCTGAATGAGATAAATATATATAAATAAATATATGAAAAAATATAAAACGAGGCAAACTGTTGAGAATTTATTATTTTTACATATTAGTAAAATGCAAGAGTTACTCGATGTGGTGGTGATGATGGTGGTACTGTTATTATTTACTCTGAATCACGACAGTAAAACATATTGAATCTACCAGAATACAGATCAACCACCGTTACTCGATGTATAAATAATTTCTTTATTTATTTATCTAATAATATAATGATAAATATTGATATCAATTCAAGAAACTGCTACTGTAATATGAACATATGTTAATATCCTTGTTAACCTAGCTATGCAAATTACATGTCCATAACTTCAAAATTGAACAATTGATTCCTTTTTTTTTAAATTTAGAAATTAAATTGAATGTCCTACAACATATTTGTTTTAAGAGATCAGCACTTGATGAATGATGTTTTAAAATTAAGAAAATAAGAAGGGAAGAACAGAAAATAAGCATGATAATAAGAAATATTTACCTGCAACACAAGGATTTACGACCAAGATGAAAATGATTAATTTCAAAATATTGTCCATCTTTTTATACAAATGTAGAATGTTTAATATCTAAATAGAATCAATGCCAATAGAATATTTATGTCCAAACTCTTCGTTTTAGTAACAGGATTTGTAAAGTTACATTATATCTAATAACGTATTTTGTATCAGGACATCGTGCATGTTTTTTGTAAAGCAAGCAGTTTATAATGTCAAGTCAATTTGTGGAACATTATCGTATCTCTGATAAAAGGTCACCCTTCAGATGTGTAATATGGTGCGAACCTTTAGATGAATGACTCATTCTCTATACTTATGGTCTGATTACTTATTATTTGATCATAAAACAGAGTTTTCTCTTCTCAATCTGACACTGATAGTGTTGTTATATCTGTCCCAGTTTTCCATGTAATTGTATGACACAAATGTAAAATGCATTTTTATCTAAAGTTGTTCTGCTGTATTGGTATTATTATTATTATTATTATTTCTACTACTACTTCTATTATAAAGTGTAAAGCTTTACGAAGGAAATAGAAAAGAGATTCCATATCAGTTTACTAACTACAAAGTGGATTGCAGAAAGTACAAAAATGCAACTTATCGTTTGTCTGACAGATCCGAATGTCGCATTCAACTCGTTTTTGAAATCATTCGTCTTTAACTCCAGATTTCTGTAATTCTATGTTTGGGTACGTATTCAATTCAATTGATTTCGAAGACGCAGACATTTCGAGGCTTATTGTTTAAAAGTTATAGGTTTGTGGGAAATATTACAAAAAAAACATAATGCTGTTAAAAACTTCTATTACTCGTGATGTTTTTCATTCTATTATACCACAGTAAACTGTAAAGGGAAGGGCCCACGATAATGTTGTTAGAACTTTTGGCCCAACCCTTTTGTATGTACACTTGATTATGTCTGTAAAAATTTATGAAATTGTATATTGTGTGTATATTTATACAAGAAAATATTATTAAACTAAACTAAGTAATCTGTAACGTTCCAGAATTCTCAACAACTAAACCAAACAAACATTAACACTATTCAGTCTAACCTTGTATTGTTTGAACTCGAGAAATTACTTTTTTTATTCTATGTTGTTTTATTCTACCATGTTATCTACTTTTTACAAAATATACAAAGAGATGTATTTGATGTAAAAATCAAAACACCCACTCCTGTTATACGATTGATGAGCTATACTAAATCCAGATGTTCAAGAATATTCTGTATAAGCGTTTTACCATTATTGTTTGAACAATTTACTTCGATACCCTCTTTCTGAAGAGTGTTTCAGATCTGTGTTCCATGCATAAGGTACTTTTTGTATCAGCTTCGCTGATAAATTTCTACAAGATTTCCTGATTAAAAATCCACTCAGACACCATTTTTTGCAATCATGTGTTTATTTTCACAAGTTAACCAAACGAGGTTAAAGACGGGGAAATCAGTATAGATTATAAAGAACTAAAATCTCATATGGTGTCATTGTCACTCTGAATTTGTCTGTACATTGTGAACTTCGAAAACTTAGACTCTGAAGCGGGAAAACAGTGTCGGATATTTTGTTTTCTAGACAATATTTTCATTACAAGTTTTTTTTCTATTAAAACGTATTGTTGCCTATGTAAAAATAGAAAATGTTAAGTCACTTTGACCACTTGCAAGAAGAACTGTCATTTGTTTAAGGGAAAAAACATCACAACAAAGTTTAAGGTTAGGTAATAATATATTTTCTCGATATCTATGTCAGTCATGATTGCTCTGATTTGATGTCTTTACACAAATATTTTTTATCATTTTGAGTTGGAAAACAAAAGTTTGAAGAGCTAAAATTTTTTGCACTGAAATACTTTTTGTGAAAGGCGGCCGTGAACAAAGAAGTATTTTAGAAAGCATTGCCATGCATAGGGTTTTTTTTATTTTCAAACAATAATTTCCGAAATCAATGATACTGATGACTTCCATTGTACGTCTATCAATGCGTCCATTAAAGTTTGTTTTGTATTTTATATCTGTATGTTTTGTCGTCAATTTCAGGGTCCTATATTACTTTTGTAATTAATAAAATGCTTATTTGTATTTGTTGGCTCTCATTTATTAAACAATTACTCTAGTATGTTTTCGAATAGGTTCGATAAACGTCATTGTTCAGCTAAAAGCTTCTATATAAAGATACCAGAACAAAACGAGTAATACGACCAGAACGTCCAATATATTTAAATGCGATGAGAACAATGCCGAATTACCACAAAAAATGGATCGAATGATACTCTAGTGAATTAAAAGGTATGTTAAACTTCAGTGATAAGGTGAAATGATAACGCAACAAGCAAACCATAATGATTCATAAACTTATAGTTTTATTTGTAGTTTTGTTCAAATGTTTATTATTTATAACGGTCCGTGGACAAACATATTCGCAGGCAGGACAACTTTTACAGGATATGATGTCAGATTATTATAAGGAAGTAATACCACTTCATAATCAGTCGGAGTTTCTAAAAGTTAACATATTTGTTTCGGTGCATTCTATCTCTGAAATTAATCTTGTAAGAGGGTTTACAACTTTAACTTTTTCTACAATGTGTTCATGGGTTGATGAAAAGATTGCTTGGGCACCGTCTAAATATGGTGGGAAGGAATATATTTTACTTAATCAAAACACAATTTGGACACCTACGATTCAAATTTCAACAGGTATGGAATATACTGTTGTAGGTAGTAATGAGCAACGTGTTAGATACAGTTATGTTGGACAAGCTACGTGGACCCCAGCTAATATTGTAAAAAATAGGTGTATTTTTCACCTGAAATATTGGCCGTTTGATAAGCAAATATGTTACCTAGCTTTTACTCAAATTGAATATAAAGTCAATGACTTACAGTTTGGTATCATTGGAAATGGTATTGATACGTCTGAGGCTGAAATGCTAGAATGGACTATCGAAGAATCTTTTGGCAAGATTTATGTCATACACAACAACAGTTTTGTTATTTACTTTTTGAAATTAAAACGGCGTCCAACGTTTTATGTCTTAACATTGATAGTTCCTATGACGCTATTGAATCTACTGGCACCTTTCGTATTTCTTCTTCCAAGTGCATCAGGTGAGAGAATTGGATTTTCTATTACCATTTTACTGTCCATCACAATATTTGTGACAGTTATATCTGATGAAATACCGAGGACGGCTGACCCAATAGCTCTCATATGTGGCTATGTTATGTTACAGACAATGTCGTGTATTATTATATGTGTAACTGTTATTGTAAACCTTCGGCTGTATCACAGAACTGACAGCAAAATAAATTCATTGCTTAAACGGCTGTACAAAAGAGTTGAAAATGAAGAAAGCAAAAAGCACTTGAAAAAAAAAAAATCTCAGAAGTCAGTATCGATGGTAACAGAAGATTCTGTGGATTCTAACATAAACATGGAAAGACAAACTGTACAACATGAGAACAATGATAAGAAAATTATAACTTGGCAGGACATTAGCGTATTAATTGACAAGATACTTTTTATCTTGTTCGTAACAATTGTTTCAATTGCGTCTGTGTCTTTTGTTATTTATTTACCAACTGCTTCGGATTACCAAGACTCACCAATTTAGAATTTTTAATATTTGTCAGCAAATAAAGGAATAAAATATATGATATGGATTTATAGTCGATCTGGAAAGAGGTGACATTATCTGATAAAAACCTTTTCAAATTTGTCAGGTTATCATAATGGGTGCATTTTAGCCAATTCCCTACATCTTTATTACACTTGAAGAGACTTCCCGATTTTGTTAACAATATTTACCTCTCTTGCTAAAAAGGCAGCCATTTCGGGGGTCAATATTCTGTATAATGTAATTGACAAAATATAAAAAAATCAATATTCACGAAAAGGCAAGTAGCTACACATAGTTAATAGCCATGTACAAATAGTTTATAGCCGAGTGTTTTGCACCTTTCACAGGATACAGCCATACCAAGAGTGACAATGACAACATCTGACAATTTAGTTCTTTATCATCATCACCGCTTTTCGTATTTGTAGTCATTACATAACAGTGTATAGTCGATTTTAAACATTTAACAGTTGTATTTGAGATAAAACAAAGAAAATACGTATCATTGGTGATGTTATAGTAATAAGTAATCGAAATAATTTCATTTTATTTGATGATACATTTATCAAATATACATGTATCTATGCATCTGCAGCTGCATGTATATACCTACAACAAAACCATTCAAACAGGAAATCTGTATTATAGCTTAAGTACAAGGAAGTTGTTTCGGCTCACAGTACGGTTAGAGTAACTATTGTTGTTTCAACAGGATTTGATCGTTTTATTATACATTTGTATACACCTTGATCGCCATACATTGTATTTTCAATCCGCAAGTTCCATTCTAAGGCAGACGGTCTCTCGAGAATCTTTCGTTTGCCGTTAGACATTCCACTTTCAGTCCGGGACATCCAAAACACCTACAAATATTTGCAGTTTTCAAAAGTGACCAGAATATTTTAGAAACGTAAAACTGATAGATACCTACTCTGGCATTTTACATGGATAACAATATAATAAATCATATATATATTGACATTGCTTTTTTTGTTAACAAATACATTGTGTTACATGGCTAAAACTAAATGAATTAATTATTTGAAGTTTTGATCATGTAGCGCAGACAATCAGAGGATGGTGAATTTCGAAAATATGACCATGAAAAGGCGGAAGATGATCGCAAAATTTAAAATATCGAAACAAAGAAAAGTCAAAAGTATGATGGTTAAATCACGAAATTATATCAAGTTTTCACCATCAACATTTTGTTAATTCGACTTTTCACCATCGTACTTTTTACTTTTTGCCATCGTTCTTCCGAATTTTTACCGTCGTGGTTTCGTTACTTTCACTTTCCACAACTGTTTTTTTTTAGTTTTCGTTGTTTCGAGTCAGGTGTGTGTCGCGGTGATCCTAATGGGACACAGTAGTTCTCTGTCAAATTTAACCTGGCAGAATGGTGTCCTCAAACGTTTAAAAAGATTCCTGTGTTCAAACCAGTGAAACAAATTGATTGTCGCTTTGATAATTGAACCTACGATGGTCGATATGGCAGAATTGTAGAATTAATTTCGATTATTTTTAGAACCCCGATATTGAAATGGAGAAAAACTGATGCAAAATCCGATTTGTAACGTTGACTTTTGATCTATGTTATTGTGTTTACACATTTTACAGTTGTATATACATATTGTAGAAGTGTACATCACAGCCACGTGTTCAGAATCAATGCAGACTGAAGATACAAATTATTTGAATATAATACATCCTAGGAGTACAAATGCATTTGGTATCTTCACTTATTGTAATATTTGCGGGGTCAATAAACAAAGATTAAAAGACTGTTAAAAGTATATCAAAATATTATTTTGTCATTATGTATTGACATCTGGCCATTCGTTTAATATAATTTTATTATACAAATAATTTATGGATTCAGGTGTAGTAAAAGTATGCAAATGAATGCTAACATTATAAAATTTACTTAATCAAATTATACGAGAAAAATAATACATGTATATATATTAGAAAACTTTAACCCCATGAGCATATTGCGAAAAATGGCCGTTTTCATTGAAAAGCCTCTTGTAACAAGTTCCAACTGCTATGAAACTATGAAAAATGCTTCAATACTGATGAAACTTGGCGCATATGTTAACTGAACCATAACCTCTGTAACAAATTGCTCTATCTTAAATTTCCTGTTACAATGGCAACAGGGGGACGTCTCAAAATTGCGAAAAATCACTATTTTGCATTGTTATTTTCCATCAAAACTGATTTCAAAGTGCTGCAACTTCTCAATGCAATGCGATAGAGTAAAAGGCTTTTCAGCGTTGGTTACAAAATAGATAAATAAAGAATCCCTAAAGAAAGCCCAACACGGCAAAATTGAAAATGTTGCAGGCTCGGTTTGATTGAGCCTGTTCATGGACGGTACTGGAAAGTGCAAGTTACCGTCCACGCCCCCTAGCACCGGCTTAAGCAGAATTCAACATTTAAACATGAAATGGTAGAATTTTGAATTTAGAAACATCCGCAGATGTGTTCATACGGCGGTTATCTTAAGTATACAAGTCACCTTAAGATGGACCAGAGGCTAATTTTAGCCTGCCATATGTCCAAAATTTTCTTGGGGAGGAAGGGGACTACCGCCCCCTTCAAACCCCCGAAACAGCAGGGGAGACATCCCCCTTCTGGCAACCGTCTGATGTATCATTTTGATGGGGGGCCGCGCCAATATAGTCGTCACTTTTTAACAACATTTCTCAAACGAAAAACAATGTTTGGAACCTAAATATGGCATTTTTTCACTGTTTGATGCCTCAAAAAGGGAGGGGGACAAAAAGCCGTCAAAGGGAAAAGGTGAATATTCCTTTTAATACGAGATATATTTAGATATTTTATTGAGAGATATACATGTATTAATAGATAAAAATATCTTTTGATACACTCATTTTAATGATCCTTAAACCTATAATACTTACAGTATCATATAATTATACAGACAATTCGGTAAAAGCAATAATTTTCAAATTAGGTTTTCCCAAACTCACAATATGACTTTAACAGTGCCGATGTGTCTTTAGACGTAACCAAAATTGATAAAGTTTAATCTAGATAAAATGTTTTCCTTGGTGCTATACTTACCTTAATATACTTGCGATTACACGGTTTTCTAGGGCGCAAGGTAAGACTGCGTCGTCGCCTTGCTTGACAGTTACATTTACAGTTGAATTTCTCATTACTGGATGACATCCTCGTTCTGTAAAACAATCAGACACAATGAATTAAAGCCGGCATTTCTAGTTTAATTATTTAACTATTTTAGTAGAACTTAGCATATCATATGTTAATCTCTAAAAATAAATGAAATAAGACACCAATAACAATAATTACAAATATGAGCATATGTTTCATGTATTTATTCATTTATTACAGTCCCATTTATCGAAACCATTTCGTTTCCGATACATGCAAAATAGTGTGAGGCAAAACTTGTGGTATATATTATAGTTTGCCGACAGGATATACATGTAAATTATTATTTCTCTATATTTACTATAATATGATTAACAGAATACCGAGTTATAACTTTGCATACGAGATGTGTTCAACAATTCACGAAGTTTTATTTATTTTTGCTAAAAACAATTGTACTTGTACTTTAAAATCCAAACTTACACGTTCCGAATATTCATCTTAGCCCGTAATAAATAGGAACATCCACTTTAATTTCTTTTTATTTATTTCCTCTAACATAAGATATTTACTAGTTTTTTTTTAAACATTATATTATGAAATGTTTATAATTATAAGGATGCACGCGTGACTAATCTGAAAAGGAGAAGAATACCGTGTAAAAAATACTTACCGCCGGCACAAGTCTTGGTGATAATGATGAAAAGAATAAAATTCAAAATTTTGTTCATCTCTTTTATTTTAAACAGTGACTTTTTAATGTGTCCACAATTCTTGTATGTTCTTACTCTTTGTTCCGGTAATATGAAATAACACTTCAAATGGATGTTAACCTATATTTATAGCATGTTCAAATATCAGGAATTTGTAATTACATAGTACTCGTACTCTTATAATGACAACTTTCAAAATTAAGTTAATTGCTGTGACATTATCGTATCTCTGGATAAAGGTTAGTCATCAAATGATTTTAGTGCATTTTGTATGTGACCCGTGCTGCTTTTGCGACTTCTTAAAAATGGAATGCCACGGCCGTGCATATACGTATTTTGACGCGAGGTCATTTGCGTTACACAAACATGGCGTAAAGCGCGGAAAATGTTAGCGTGACACAAGTATAGGTGCGTCAATAAAAAACTATTGTTTCAACTGAAAAATGGTTCTTTTCTTGGCATGTGATATGTAAAATAACACACTATTCCCTTAACAAGCAAAAAGGGCAATGTATTATAATAGGATATAAAGAATTGTTTACACGTCATATTACAAAGTGACGTCAGCAAAAAATTGCTTCTACGCTAAATGTTGTTCAACATATTTTCTTAATTCTCTTTTTCATAACATGTTAGAATTAAAGTATTTTTTTTTTGCTTGCGTTCTATATAGGTTATTGAATGAGTGTAGGTTCTATACGAACAAGTGGAAAAATATTATATTATGCGATCCTTTGGCGAGAATGACATGTAAGATCGAAATATATTTCAATGAGTGGACACCAGATGCAATATTTTCACGAGTGGCATAGCCACGACAGAAAATAAACTAGCTGGTGTTCACGAGCAAAAAAAACAAACAAATTGTTTAATGTATTTTATGCTTGTTAGTGATTTAAAGTCATTTTTACTTGTTGTGTCGAGTAACGTCATGCGGTCTACTTCACGGCGTCAACACATCATCATCAAACAAAATTCCACTTTCTACTGCAAAGCATGTTATAAATTGTCTAGTTAAACGAGTTTATTAAATCTAGTAATG
>NW_026858710.1:0-18699 GCF_026571515.1 Ruditapes philippinarum | reverse complement strand
AAACCAATAAACATTCATAGCCACATATATCTGTCAATATGACTTTAAGAACTAATTAAAATGAAATATACTTTTCCAGACTTGTGCCATAAACATTATAGATGACATCAATGTATATTTTCCATTCATAAAATGTATGGAAGCGAAAGATACAATGCCGGATAAAGCTGCAGAGAAGGTATATGTAAATTTTTTTTATTAGCTCGACTTTTTTTTTTTTTTTTTAAAGTAGAACTATTATAGTCATGTCGGCGTTACCAATGCCGTTGCGGTTGGCGTTGCCGTCCGCAAACTTTATGTTGATCATAACTTTTTAAGTTCTTGGTGTATTGTCTTCTTACTTGGCCACAATAACCCTTGGGAAAGTGCCTTTTAGTAGAGTAGACAAACCTTGACCATCATCTTTAAAAGACCTTGACCTTTTAAGGTTAAATGTCTAAATTTTGCTCGTTTTTCGCTGAATTTTTATATTAGACTAAGTGGCTTTAACTTTGTTATTTTTGAATGGATTAATTAATTTATTCTCTTTTCAAAAACTAGTATGACTAAACAGACCTTTCAAAATGAAAAAGGAAAACTTTACTTTTTTCTTTATGGTTTGTTTAAACGGTTTATTTGTTTGCTTTTATACTGTAAAAATTAAAAAAGTCGAGCGTTACCCCCTCCCGGCGGTGGCTCTTGTTTCTTATTTGAAGTTATTTCACACTTATCTCCGGATCAAGGTGTATCATGTCTGTATAGCTCGAAGCTCCTCAAGGAATAACAATTGCCGGCGGTACCCACGACAATCCTGCTCAATTTAGTCTGGTCAACTTCTACACCGTGTCATAATTCTCCGTATCGAAATACTCTTAATTAACAATGGACAGTTACACAATAAAAGCAGAATAAGTCCACTATGCAAGTAAGCAGCAGGGAAGATGTAAGTCTAAGTTTGAAATAATTCACACATGGCACTTGCCGTCTTCTACAGCATAAAGTCAGAACATTGTAAATTTTAAATCTTCTTCTTACTCACATTGAGGATCAATCTGAATTTCAAACTTTGCCAAAAATAATACTGACAAATGAAATATGAATTTGTGGCATTTATTTTATCTGTTTACAGTGCGCAAATGCTATGAAAATAGATTTAGCTCCAATTATGTCATGTGCAAACAGTGACAAGGGAAATTTGCTCGAACATGAGATGGCTTTGAAAACGGAAGCATTAAGACCAAACCAAACGTATGTTCCATGGATCACAATCAATGGGGTAAGAAATGTATCAACATTATACAATTTTATAACTTTATTTATTATTCATCCAGAAGATCTTTGACACATGTGGCAAAACATATATGAATACAAATATGGAGATAAGGTAAAATGCATCACAAATACAAGTATCATACCGTATCATATAATGCTTACAACTAGAAGAAAAAGGGGTGTCTGTGGCCGAGTGGTTAAGATCGTTGACTTCAAACCACTTGCCCCTCACCGCTGTGGGTTCGAATCCCAACAGCGACTTTGGATTCTTTCATGTAATGAAGCTATCCAGCTAGCTTACGGAACGTCGGTGGTTCTACTCAGTTGCCCGTTCGTGCTTGAAATAATGCACAGACGGGTACGTTAGGTCTTCCTCAACCAGTAAAGCTGGATAGTCACCAAATGACCTATACTGTGTCGGTGTGACTTAAAACCCAAT
Organism: Ruditapes philippinarum; assembly: GCF_026571515.1. Taxonomy (NCBI): domain Eukaryota; kingdom Metazoa; phylum Mollusca; class Bivalvia; order Venerida; family Veneridae; genus Ruditapes; species Ruditapes philippinarum. The sequence goes on along the minus strand of NW_026858710.1, from coordinate 17,009 downwards.
CAAAAACAAAACAAACTAGAAGAAAATCTCGTACAAGTTATATGGTAAAATATTCGTTACGTCACTGGTTTAATTTGATTAGCCTTCGAGATGAATTTCATTCAAGTTATATTAACAGTTTCATGGTGTCACTGTTTTTGCGACGGACGCGCCCTCAGGCGCGTTCAGAGCTAAGTCATCTACATGGGATTTCGTCTGCTACAATCGCGCAAAGTGTCCTCAACCGATTAACAGCCCAAGAAATAGTACATGAATTTGATCCTTTAAAACTCCCATACTATGTCGGGATATCTTAAAATCTACCATATTTAGCCTTTTCAATTTCAAATTAAGTTATCCAAGTTAAAATATGAACGTATATGATTGATAAAAACGTTGTAGTCCCGTACGTAGTATTATTGCGCAATATGCAAATTACTGCCGAAACGATTTACCGCTGTCGAAAAAGTAGGGCAGCAAATTATACTATAATAAAGGTGTAAGCTCTGAGTTCCAATAAATTATTAGTAGGAAATAAATATTTTACATTATACAAAACATTATTATTAACAAATCAAAAGTTTTCGTGACTCTAGAATAACTCGCGCATTAATCAAACAAGAACTATTTTCGTGACTCATACCGCGGGATTAGCTGAATGTTCAGCAGTTATTAATAAATTAGATTCAGTACAATGGTTAGTATAAATATATATTTTTGAAAATTCATGTAACAAGAGAGTTTTTTAACACTTAACCACCATGTAGTCTTTCATGGTAATCTTTATTGAAGGAACTTATAATATCAGTTCTACTTCCGATTCTTGTGGTTTGTTTACATATTTTTCTTGGTCACGATAAGAGTTAACCTTCGCTATTCTATAAATAGATTCTGCTTTACCTGTGCTGATTTTCGGACAGTAGGGAGTACACATTATACATGTTATTAACCAAAGGGACCCGGCACAGTGTTGGGATAGTGTAAAAAAAGTAATTCTAGAAAAAAAATGTACTTTATATATAATATATAGACAAGGGGTTGAACTCGCCAAATCGGCCGAACGCCCCTAGTCCAGTATAAGTCAAAATTGCAAAGTCATTCTTGCGTAAATCATATAAAGCTATATATCAAATTGCAGCTAAATGACATCGCTAGACGTTGACAATAACATTACTGTCCCAACTTAAACCGTTTTTGAACAACAAACCGATATTTCGGATGACACATCGTATTTTTGCTAGGTCGGACACAACCGTGCAACCTGTCCCCACTCAATTTTCTACGTGTAAAAACGCAATTCCAAACCATTACATTATATCAACCCGCAATAAATCGATAATACAAAACAAAAGAAACAACTTACCGCCGGAAATTGATTGTTAAAATGTTTTATAGCGTCTGTAAACAATTAATTCCTGAATGTGAAAATGAAAGTTGTAATCAGCATCCATTGGCTATCACGTGACCAATTTGAAACGGATTATTTCATTGGTTGATTAAAATACAAAGCATTGCTGGGTCACAGACTCGTCCAATCAAACGATGTCTTACAACCGTTGCCGAGTATGTATCATGGCTTCAAAAAAATATTTTGACGGAAGAGAAATAAAAAGAAATGAATGTTTGCTATAATTGATTGGTTTTGGAACAATTTCCAGCGGTAAATTGTTTATTTTGTTTTGTTTTATCGATTTATTTCGGGTTGGTATAATGACATGGTCTGGAATTGCGTTTTTAAACGTAGAAAATCGAGTGTTGACAGGTTGCACTGTTTTGTCCGACCTAGCAAAAATACGATGTTTCATCCGAAATATCGGTTTGTTGTTCAAAAACGTTTTAAGTGGGGACAGTAATGTTATTGTCAACGTCTAGTGATGTCATTTAGCTGCAATTTGATATATAGCTTGATATAATTTACGCAAGAATGACTTTGCAATTTTGACTTATACTGGACTAGGGGCATTCGGCCGATTTGGCGAGTTCAACCCCTTGTCTATATATTATATATATACAATATATATTTTTTTTAAAAAAATCACTTTTTTACACTATCCCAACACTGTGCTGGGTCCCTGTGTTATTAACCAGCGGATACTTACTTTGTTCACATGCAATACTTTTAAAATTCTATACAATTGTAAGAAGCAAACAAGTTGAAAATGGAATTTAGTGTGAAAATGAAAAGGACAACTAAACACTGTATTGCTTAAGTGACATTTAAATTAAAATAAAAACGATTGTAAATAAAAAACACTAAAAAATACACTATTAATTGCTGATGATTTTTAATGAGCGTACATATCCAAGAGAAATAAAAATACATATGACTTATATTTTATTGTCTGTATGTCCACTATGTTAAAACACGAAGCAATTCTAAATAACATTCTACCATGTATAATGTATAATGCTTGAAGTTTATTTACATGGTTTTATTTTAGAAATATTTCGTTGACAGTTTTTTTCTATTTACTTATCATTTCTTGAAATAAATCGATGATGACACTGATTTACAAGTTTGACCAGAGTTTTTAGGCATAAATTTCATTCTGTATTTAAATGCTTGAAAGTAGAAAATCTGGATTATATCAGATTGGGACACAAAATATATTGCTCTACAAATCTCGAACTTGTATAGAACAAATTTTCTCTGTTATATATTTTGTGTTTATTTTTTTTGTCTTAAAAAAAACTAAATGTCTTACCGGTTGCATGTCCGCCGCATTCAGTGCTGCAGCACTTTGATTTTATATTAAACATTACATACATGTTAAATTATGTAAATGATAAGTTTATAAAAAAAGCAAATGGGTTGGGCAACAAGTTCAGGCAACATTAGATTAAGCCCTTCCCAGATGTTTATTTTTTTAACCTTTTAACAAGCCCCAACAATAAAAGGATGACCCCATTTATTCTCCCCGTAAAAATGATCAGTATATGGATCGGGAAACCATCCCATACTGAAGATTTTAAAAGAGTGGGCTGTGGTCATACCCTAACTGGCCTCGTTTTCTTGAATAAAAAGGATGAAAAAAGACAGGTGATTGGGATCTCTTTTTTTTAAACTTGATTAGTCTTTGAGTCTGTCGTTTTCATGTATAATGTATTTATTTGTGTTCGGTGCTCTCGAATGATCTCCCCGTTTTCAGAATTATATGTCCACAACTGCAGGTCAGAATTATATGTCCACAACTGCAGGTCAGAATTATATGTCCACAACTGCAGGTCAGAATTATATGCCCACAAGGCCACAACTGCAGATGTGCCGTTTAGAAGGTGTAAACAGTTCTCCATTCCGCATTTCAGCGTTCTTAATATTTTCTGATTCCTTCAGATTAAGTAAATTACTTCTGAAGATTAAACAGATGCTTTGGAGATGCTTTGGTAGTTTAGCACGGAGGAAGATAGTCTAGTACTGATGTAACTCTCCAGGAACGATGGTTAGGAAACTACCCGCCTATATGACTGAAATACTGTTGGAAAAAGGCGTAAAATGAAACAAACAAACAAACAAAATAACATAATATTATACTGTATATATAACACAATTTAAGAAAGAAATAATGGACAAAGAACATTTAAGTGTCTCTTTTGCATACATGTAACGTTTAACTAATGGTATAAGAAGTTCGATCTTATAGACATTTATTATACAAAAAGTTTAATTAAAATGCGTCATTTTAAAATTTATTGTCTGAATATGGTGTTTGTGGTACGTTTAGAAGGGCAAATCAGTTGTGTTCTTGCAGATTTCACATAAACGCAATTGAAAATGATTTCTTTTAAAGTAAATAATTATGCCTGATACTATATTGATACTAAAAACTATTTGAGCCGTGTCACGACAAAACCAACATAATGGGTTAGCGACCAGCATGGATCCAGACCAGCCTGTGCATCCGCGCAGTCTGATCAGGATCCATGCTGTTGGCTATCAGTTTCTTTACTTGTTATGGGTCTGTAAAGCATACAGCATGGATCCTGATCAGACTGTGCGGATGGGCAGGCTGCTCTGGATCCATGCTGGTCGCAAACCCATTATGTTGGTTTTGTCATGACACGGCTCATTTGTTTATGGTGAGGAATATTTAGAGAAATAACAATGTAATAAGACTTGCAAATAGCAAATTTATCAATTTGTTAACGATATACAGCGAAGCACGTTTTTCACAATCATGGTCTTACCACAGAAGTATGAAAACATTTTCTGTTTTAAAGGTTCATACAGAAAAGATGCAAGATATGGCACAAAAAGATTTACTGAGTCTGATTTGCGACACATACAAGGTACAATATTTCAATCTGCCTGAGAAATATAAGTTCGTGTGTTCTGGTCATAAGCGTTGTCTGACCAAACTGGCAGGGTTCGGGCGCAAACTGTTGTTTGGGTGTTGTCGATGCACTGCGCATGTCCTGTTCTTGGTGACCGCCACAAGAGAGACTGTGCTTATGGTGAGGGGTTCGACTAGAGTAAATCTATGAGGTCACTGTAATCTAACCGTTCTAAGTTTTCGCGTTGTCTTATCTAACTAAATACTGTGCTCATAGTTAGCGCCCGAGCCCTTCCCATACTACATGATTTGTCTGACATCGGTTTTAAAATAATAGCAGTAAGAATCTGTTCCAAAAGTTCGTAAATGTTTTCGTGTTTACACGTGTAGACGAGATTTTCTCGTATATAAATGTGATTTTGTGAAGGTTAAACGCCATTTATACTGGGTTCAACAATATTTATATACATAGATTTGTACAGTTAAATGTGGTTCAAATAAATTATACAAGTGCATTTAGTCTTAATAAATAATGTTTAATGACACCTGTTGATAAGGATATTGGATACTTGAAATTACATCATTCAGTTTTTAAATCATCCACCTTTTTGTTCTTTTTGAAAACAGGGAAATCCACCAAAAGTTTGTCATCGGCATATTCAAGGAAAGGACTTTGTCGAAAAAAGAGGGCAATGCTTGAAGTGACATATTTACACCAGATTTTGCAAAAAGTGAATCAAAAGATGAAATAGAAATAAAGAAGGAAAAATGATTTCAAAACATTAAAGTTAAGGAAAAAATAAAAAAAAATATGTATATCATCTTTAAATAATTTAATTCTCGTTGTTCAAAGACTGTCTCCCGTAAATTGAGAATAATTTCCAGCAAAACAATTGTAAAGATTTTCTTAGGAAATACCAGTATATCAATATATCTCAAACGTTATTCATATTGTGAAACTAACAAGTTATTATTTTAGTATCGCATGAAAGGAAAATTTGAAGAAAAAAAATCTGAAGAAGTCTGTTGTCCGTTTGATTTTATAGTTATAGAGCAACCATCTACCAATATTGTTCAAATTACATGTTGCATTTTGATTTGATGAAAAGAAAAAAATAATATAACAAAAGAAATAAATTGACAGTGTCTTTCCTTGCTATATATATACCGTGTATTTATTGGGGGAATTTGTACCTTGAAACTACATGTACTTTGAAAATCACCTTGGTCAATGTTGTTAGTCAGATTTTGAGACGTGACAGATAACCAGTATTAAGGGATGGAGATGTGTTTCCCTTTGCACCTTTTTTGTATTTTCTTTTTAATTTCTTAAAACGCAAGCGATAAAGGGCCGACATGTTGTTTTTGTTTGTTTTATTGACATTATTATGTTAATGACATTATTTCAATTTGAGAAAGACGAAACCTGTTTTTTTTTTTTTTGTTTTACATTGTTATCTGAAATCTGTTTCTTTTCTTTTTTATGGTTAAAAAGAAACTATGTTCTTTGCATATTTTGATTAGATAAAATAGTGACACCATGTTTCTGTTGTGTCTAACGCATTATCAACATCGCTCATTAATGATCCCTAAATATGCTTAAATTCGGAATGACTAATGACTTGATTTTACAGAAATAAGAAAAATGGGAATAAAACATTTATAAGCAACCACATTTTTTCAATGATTTATTCTTTATTTTACCAGGCAGGGATATGGGTTATTGTACTACATCAAGGTTTCAACATAAAAAAAGCCTGTCATAAAAACAAACCTTTATGCATGTTGAAAGTAAGTTCATACTAAAATGTCTTTCTCTGCTGATAGGTCAGATTAATTTGCTATGTAGCACATACAGTATATGTGAACGACAACGGATAGTTATGTACGCTGTAGTAATAAGACCAAAGGGCAGATAAAAGGCATTTCAGTAAGATTTTGAATAAATATAAAACATTCATGTCGTAACAGAACAATAAAATCATATATTTTAAAATAACATTGCTTCCCTTAAGATTGCCGGCGGTCTGTTACCTGCAAAATCTTGTGGGCTTTGAGATACTTTGACCCGACTTTTATTGTCTGTTTCTCTTTTTTTTAGTACAAATGAAAAGCATTACTTATTTCCAGAAACTATCCTTTCTTATTTCTTATCTTGTGAAAGACTGGTTAACGATAACAACTTTAATTGTTCGAATGGCGGGAAAGTAAGAATTTCTTATTGGTCGAATTGCACCTGCGAACAAAAGCAAAATATCGGTTATTTCCGTTATTTCCCGGATAAGCTCATAGTGCTCGGTGATATTGTAGCTATATAAGTGTTTACAGTTACTTTTTTTCTAAACATGAAACATTAAAACGCAAACGTTGTACGTAGTAATAATCTTTTCCATTTTATTTCGTCTCATGAGAAGGAAGAACTATATTTGATGAAACTCGCTGAGACGTGACTATATTTAAATTCGTCTAGAAATCCAAAGCATTCAGAATGTATATGCAGCGCGCCATTTTGTTCTATGGACAGCGTCTTTTTGATATCAGGTAGTTTTACTTCTAGTAAGGATTTTAACACAGATATTAGCAGCAGACGAAAAAACAGTATGATCGGAATGAATTAATCAACCCGGCCCTAAGTTAACCCGGCCCCAATACTCGTCCTTGTGAAAGTATAAGAATAAAATGAAGACGCAAAAAGCGGCAAGAATATACACAATGCATATCATCAATGAAGACAAAATGACTTCTTCTGAATTCGGAGATGCCAATGGGGAACAGTTTTCGAATAAATGTCTTTTTGCGACAATTTTCTTTCTTAGCTTGGTAGGTCTTTACGCCAATTATGATAAATTTTTGTCATATCATCTCGGCGGCCGATCCAAATAGCCGGCTTTCCATGACAACTTACTTCTCCGTAAGTTAGAGAAACTTTAGATTGCAGAATCAGCGGTCAGAGTCAACTTGCCACAAGACTCCGGGATCAATTTTCACGGGGAATTTTGTCTCGCTGGAAAATCGAACCAGCGACGTGACGCCTAGATTACAAATCAAATTCTGAGCAATATAAATAAAAAACATATAAATGAATGGTCCTATCTGCGAAATGTTAACTATTTAGATAACATAACATGTCATAGAAATGCATACATAATGTTTTGACGACGATTAAAACATACTGTAAATATGTTGTAGTGGATTGCATGTATGATACATGCGCGGTTGGCGTGAGTGAAATTGTCCACGTGACTGACCGATAATGATATACAGCTAGGTGGCCCAGGGGGGACGACCGCACGCATAGCAACCGTCATGAAGTTCTGGCAAATTATGTTAGCTCTTGCAAAAATCGCACCAGCGGGTACTTGCATCAATGCATCATAAGTTTTAGTCGTCGCAGAAATAACAGTTGTTGCCGAAGAAGTTGTCTTGTACGGTACGATGGCTGTCAGTTTCCTGGTGGATGTAAACGTTGAAGTCTTAGTTGAAGTCGATGTTGTTGTAGTGAGTGTTGTTGTGGTGGTAGATGTTGTTGTTCTTGTTGATGTCCGAGTACTAAACACAGTAATTACAAGCCTGGTGACACTTTCTTAAAACAGAAATACATACACGTTTTTGATTAATGAGTCAACGTGCATTTTATTTTTTCTGACACACATGTCATTAATGTGCATAATTTAGAGAAAACAATTCAAGAGCATTATAAGTTGCTCGACATTTTCACGATAATCAAAATAAATCATTTTAATACTAGTACTGACAATATATTAAGACTATAACAAGTTTTATTTGTGAACGTTTGTATTAAGCTTACAAATGAGACCGATCCAAAGTCTCAGCAAAAGAGCGCATTCGTGCTCCCAGGTGGACAAAAAAGTGGCACAACGATTCGGTACGTACGTAAACATAGACTAATACATGTTTGTCAGCCGAGTACGGGTCAAAATCAATTTACTTAATAATATTACTAAATACATTAAATGGGATTACTCACAACCGCCAGTAGCATCTGATACACGCGAAATTCGAGTTTCTTTCGATTGCTTGTGCGAAACGTTGCGGTTTCGTTGCTTTTGGCCAATCAGAAGATTCCTTACAAAATACCGAGCAGCTGATTTACAATGGTGTAGGAACTTCACTAGGAAGGAATCGTAAAATCGTTTTGAGGTTTGAAACTCGAATTTCGCGTGTATCAGGTGCTACTGACGGTTGTGAATGGTCCTATAACTCGTGCCTGTGGTAAAATGTTGGTAAAGACTGAATTCAATATTTTACATCGCAACAAATGGGAGAGAAAAACGAAGAATGAAAAATCGTAATTTATACCGCATATAAATTCGTTTATGTTTTATTAGTAACCATCACCAATTTCTTTAAGATATGTATTTCAAGCCTATACTGTAACGTTAATTAATCTGTTCCATATGTCTGGAATTTACAACTGTATATATATATTTCTTTGATCTTATGACTGCACAATAACAGCAGGAGGTGCGCAAATTGTACACTTTCACATGGGAAGGGAGATTAAGTTGTAATGAATCACGCAAAACCCTTTCATTCTTTGAAATGCTCGCTATTGACAACTTCTATACAGTACCATTTTCTTTGAAATGGAATAACATTTGTAGTTAAATACTGCAATACTTATATATATTTTTTTTTTTTTTCTTCCCTTACCTCCCCTCCACCCACCGGAACTAGAAGTGAGATAAATAACTTCATTTAACTTGGATATTTTGTATTTTAATGGAATAGTTTTTGTAGTCTCTATGTATCACATTGGACTTTACCTGTATAAGTTTCCTTTTGTTTTTGTTTTACTTTATATTTTTGCATAACATTATCAGCCTACTAACTTGAAGTTAAAGGTTTGTAAAATATTTTTCAAGGATGTGTAGCCATACATCAAGTGGTACTAGACACAAGATAAAAGGGCACAGGTTTCCAGACTATGATTTTTCCTGGGCGAGTCGACCACGATTTGAGAAATATTTTATGAACAGTACTTTATATTATATATACAATATATCTATTTATATATATGTTGGGCGTGTTTGTTGTCCAACTTTATGTCATCTATTATAACGTTTGTTAGGTGGTTTTTGTTGTCCAACTTTGTGTCATCTATTATAACGTTTGCTACAATTGTTTTCTATATGAAAGCGTATTTGAAGATTCTGGTTAATCTTTTGATTATATCATAATCTATTCTTAGACAATATAGACGTCTTGCTCTGCCAGACATTATCAATCGAATTTCTGTGTTTGTATTAACTCTACTGAATATGACACAAATTAACAAGGAGGAACATGTACCGTGGTAATAGTAAAACATAAAGTATTATCTAAATTTTAGCATAATGTACAAAAGAAAGATATATTTAGGAGATTTTTTCTTATCCCAACTATTCAATAATCTCTCAAGTTTAAAGATATTGGGATGAATATAAAAACGGGTAGACAGATTAAATTTACGTCTAATGTCATTAAAGTACTAGTATGATGGCTTTGACGATGTTAAATTTATTGATTTATTTATACATATTTATTATATACTTATTATTATATACTTATAAATGAAATATTGAGAAATATTGGTGAAATAAAATGCGTATTTTCATTTTCCGTATTTTCACTGTTAATTTTTTTTTCACTGTAGTGATACATATTTTCCGTATTTTCACTGGTGTCTTGCCGGACTACTAAATTCAGTCACAACACACATTTTTTAAAGGAAATTCTTTCAAATTATATGACTGAAAAAGATAAAAGTATATATAATAAACAGAAAATTCAAGTTTTTCCATTAATACAGGATTTATTTTAATCATGAGGTATAAAAATTGTCCTATTTCACTCGTGGTTACTGCCGCTTGTGAAATGCTATTTTCATTCCACTGGATGAAAAATAAATCCTGTATTTATAGGTAAAAAACTTGAATATCTTTTACATATATTTAATATATAGTATCATAATGAAAGTTTGTTTTAAACTTCATTTATTTATTTATTTGAAAGATTATATGCCGATAAAAATGAACACTTTCTTGGCGCATCAGAGATATTAAAAAAGGGAACAATTTATGTTCAGTTATCAAACTAAATTTAAAATAAATGATAAATTGTTAAATTCAGTAATCAAATTTTCGATAAATGTTTTGGAATGTATATGGAAACATGTCCTCTCACACAGTGAATTTCCAAAACGGGCATGAAATAAGTTAATCAAACAAGTTTAAGTCCCAGATTTACATTTATGTCTAAAAACTTTAGTTTTCATTGTCACAGTTCCATTTTAGCGAGAGAAAAAAATGTACATGTATATAAAATTTGGATCGATATTCTAAAAATTATTGCTTGACAATAGAAATGTTGGTAAAGATTTAAGTGATTTAGTCTATAAACATTTCTTATGAGCAGTAACATTTCTTTCTAGAACACTTTATTATTTCTCTATAAAATGTCATATATGTAATATATATATTACACTTGCCATTGACATAACATATGAGCCGCATCACGACAAAACCAACATAATGGGGTTGCGACCAGCATGGATCCAGACCAGCCTGCGCATCCGCGCAGTCTGATCAGGATCCAAGCTGTTCGCTATCAGTTTCTCTACCTATTATAGGATTGGTAAGCGAACAGCATGGATTCTGATCAGACTGCGCAGATGCAAAAAAGGACGCGCGTTTCATGTCGTTATGTTATAATACTTTTTATGCATGTATATTTGTTAAAAATGTTTGAAATGAAAATTGTATAAATGATCTTTAACATCTAAAAGGAACATATGTCAAAAAAGTTGTTATTGTTTTATGACGTTTTGTGTGCTTAGAATGCCACATTTGAAATTAATCAGGTTATTTGTTTTCTAAGTTGTAATATTACAATGTGTTACCTTCTTTAAATTAATATATTATTATTATTATTATTATTTTTATTATTATTATTATTATTATTATTATTATTATTATTATTATTATTATTATCATTATTATCATTATTATCATTATCATATGATTATTTATTTTTATTATTATTATTATTATTATTATTATTATTATTATTATTATTATCATATGATTATTTTTATTATTATTATTATTATTATTATTATTATTATTATTATTATTATTGTTATTATTATTATCACGAATGAGTGCTTTGTATTGTTAGCTTCTTGACCATGGTAAATAGAAAAATATAGCCAACTCTTGGCCAGCTAATCAACAACATATATTTAGCATTATTAGTTTTATGAATGAAAATGCAGATTCATATTATAAGAAAAAACAGTAATGATTGCAATTAAAGGAATGCAATGTTCAGGTTATTTGTAATTGTTAAAAGGATAAAAATGTGAAAGCAGAATTTGATGGCCAACATTTCCTTAGTACAACAAATATCCAAGTTGAGTTTCATCTGGGATATACGATAACTTGTCCCAGGTTTCATATTAACATATCAAAACATAAAGTAACAAAGGGCTATAACTAATAAACCACGGGTGGATTTTAATGAAACTTGCACCTTTTAAATTATCTTTTTTTCTCGAATAAACATATCTGCCAAGTTTAAAAAATCAAAGCGTTGAATTTGTTTGGGTCTCAGAATGTCAGAAAGGTAAAGTTTGTGAGATTATAAAACAATTTGATTTTGTATAGTACCACCAATGCTGTTTCCAGTGTTTTAACTGTAGTAAATTGGCTATAAGACTTATTGCAACACAGATATTCAATTCAATGTAAACTTATTTGGCTTAAACATTTTTAAAAAAATACATGAGTTGCCTTGACTGGGATTTGAACTCCTGACCTCTCGCTTCCTAGGCGAGCCTCTCGCTTCCTAGGCGAGCGTGTAAACCCCTCGAACACGGGGAAGTTATAAGATAACAGCCTGAAGAAAACCACATTACTCTAAATTAGGGTTTGTAACCCTTATTAAATTCGATATATTTTGTTCACGGTAAACCTGTTGTTTAACAATGATGTAAATAATCATGGAGCTAAAAATAGTCATGTATATCTTTAAAGAATAACGCAATATTAGAAATCTTCAGCCAATCGGGAACTATTTTTCTTCCCCGAGAAGGCTTGAAAATTAATGCGCCTGTCATTTGACAATCTTTACGCAGTGATCTCCCTTTAAATTTTAGGCATAAAGGGAAGTAACCGCTTCGAGGTGTTTGGACTACTTTCGGTTTTTGCAAGTAAGCACAACTGGGTCTGAAATTTCGCTACTATTATTTGTTTGGTCTGACGACTAAAACCAATAATCAAGGATATTGGTCGAGACGGACGAACGTTATAGACGGACGTACTGGTTAGCATAGGTTTTATGGCCTTTTTGTACGATTTGTATGGCTTTCCCCCCACATAAACCAGTAAATTTCCGTCTTTTTTTAATTCAATTATGGACGAATTGAAGCTCATATTAAACAATCGGATGTTCCTTAACTAACGGCGGACAGACGGACATTCAAATACCCCACTTCTGATGTTATCGTCGGTGATAATAAATGAAAAGTGAATAAAAACGCATTACGTACCTTTGTCATTGCAGCAAAGCCTGTTTTGCCATATACTGGTTTCTGTTAACTTGTTTGAAATTATCTTGAAGAATAGTATATTGTGGCTTATATACATATGTATATAGACACTTGTTTATTTGTAAATTTGTTTTTTTCCTATGACCTGTAGGCAATATGCAATTTTAAGTTCCATATGTAATTATGGAACTAAAGAAGGATCACGAAGTCAAGCGGTTGAATAACACTGTTTTGGTAATCGGGAGTTATTTTTAGACAGATTAAATTTCAGAATGGTCGTATAATGGCGGGAAATGTTATATCAATTATAACTTTGATGATACACTTTAAAAAAAAATAGTTAAAAAGTTTTAATTAAAGAGATGAAGGATGTAGGCGCTGATTTTTTTGCTAATATTGCTACAAGCGAATGGTGTCTGATAACCAGACATGATCAGGAAATAAAGGGAAAAGTGCACGGAGGGTGATTTAGAGGGAAAGAATCATCTCAACCACGTAGATAGAACCTCGCTTTTCCATCGTGAGCAAAATTGTGGGCAGGGAATATTTATTGGACTACACGCGGACCTATTATACTCTAAGGAAATGGTTCTCTGAGAGAAAATTTTAAAAAATTAGAAACCAAATTAAACAAAATAAGATATTGCAGAATACTTTCCATTGCCTTTCTAGCCGAATTTCAATTAAATTGTAAATTATAATGTATAAAGAGATGTAAAACACAACGGATATTTGTGAAATCTTTTTAACGTACAATAATCATTAACCAGTAGAATGCATGATATATAATGTCACGCATGCATGGTAAACAACAGATCTATCTTTTTCGGAGGTTCTGTCGCTAATATACTTCCGAGCAAGATAGTGCACGCACAGGTAAAATATTATCTTACATTCGATGTGGTGTATGAGTTGTGGGTGGTTTTCACTCTAGATAACGGCAGTAAGACACATTGAATTTACCACAGCACAGTTCACCTATCCCAGCATTCCTGGGAAAACTGTCAAACAGTTTACCGGTCAGTACTAGTTTCCTTAAATTTGAAAAGAACTTAAACTTCTGAACATGCCAGAGCAGAGGTACAGTGGGAAAAACCGTAGAAAGATTTCATGATCAATCAAAACGGAGGTGACCTGCACCGTCCAAAAATCGAACCCGGGTCGCCCGATTCACAGTCCAACACTCTACCTAGTACCTATTGAGCTAATTAACGTATCGGACGGCGCACTTATATTCGACGCAGAGCTAACACTCATATGTGCCCCGAAAGGCCAAATCTGTTGTTACCTGGCGTGAGCGGCAACCATTATGCTCAATTATAATTTATTTGTCATATTCAGTACTTTCAGCGCTTTGATATAAGTGTAGTGATTACGTCAAAGGGGGCTGTCATGGTGCCAGGACTCTATATTTGGGCTAGTTGTGACCAAAACTAGGTCCATACCCAAAAACATGTGACATAATGGTTGTCACATATTTTTTTTTGAGTCTGGACCTAGTTTTGGTCACAACTGGCCCTAATATAGTCTACGCACCGTGACAACCCCCTTTTGGTTTACGTATGGCGTCTTTTTCTTCCAAATCACCACAAATGTTATATTAAATTATCACCTTCCAAGAAAAGATTCTGATTTGTCATATAATTTATTCACATGAACTTTGACAGAAAATACTCGTCAAATTGCTCTAATTATCAAAAACTGCGAGATTTCAGCAAGCGTATTCACGATACCATCGTGCGTCATGAAATTTCTGAAACTTTTTCTTGTTGTCATCAAAAATCTACAAAGGCATTTATAAAGACGATAACGTCATCTGATAAAGCATAGAATTCCAGGTACAAGTACCTTACGCATTAAAACATTCGCCATATACATGTACCAGCTAATTTAACTATGAAAAACATACACATATGTACTTGGGAGTAAAAATACCCGTTGTGTACGACTACGATACCAACAATTAAAGACACTTGGGTTGGTAAGCTTGAAAATGTTTTTTAACCAAGTAATAGATTATTGATATTGATAAATAATTTTCTATCAATTGAAGGCTTTTTTATGTACGGTCCTCCTATATGGTTGAAAATTGTCCTTTGAAAAGTTTAGTTTTATTTCCTTTTAAGGTCAAAATTTAAACTGCTCTTGGGACCATTTAAAACCTTCTTTTTTTTACTTTTTTATGACACAGAATTCGGCTGTATGCCTAGCTGACCTCTACAAACATGATATGAATCATACCTATATTGGACAATGGTCACTTTTTGCAAAGCAATATATAGGAAAACATATAAAATCTTCTTTTCTGAAGTGACATGTCAGAGAGCTTAGATTTTAAGCATGTAGCTTTGCCTCATGACAAAATTACATCTAATTTTTATTTTTATGAAGGCTTTTTTTAACAAACTTGGTAGACACCCACTATAAGATGTTTCATGCTTAATATCTAAGCTCTAGCTATTTGGGTTTTTTAAGTTTTTACTTTATACAAATAAGGAAAATCAATGACCCCCCCCCCCCCGGACAGGGCCAATTTTGACCCCAGGGATTTTATTTGAACAAACTTAGTAGACACTGACTAGATGATGTTTCATGCCAAATATTTAAGCTCTAGCTCTTTCGCTTTTCTTAAAAAAGATATTTTAAGTTTTTTTCTTTTGGTTGCCATGGCAACCGAGTTCTGCTTGGAATTCTTTGAAATTTATGAAAGTTTTGACTACAAGGAACATTCCTGTGAAGTTTGGATGAAATTGGCTTAGCTGTTTATGAGGAGATGTTCGTTTAAAGTAAAAAGTTTACGGATGGACGGACGTCAGATGAAAAAGCGATCAGAAAAGCTCACCATGTCACTTTGTGACAGGTGAGCTAAAAAGTAAATCTTGAGTTTTGTTGAATAAAAAAAAGAACGTTTTTGTTAGTTTTTTGTTGGTGTTTTAATGATAATTTATTTGATTTTTAAAGTAAATTTTAAAAACTTATATTATTGGGTTTTACAACTCATAAAAAAAAGTTTTTTAAAAAGCCAGTTTCAAAAATATTAAATATGACCCTATGTATTAATTTTGGGAAACAGAAAAATTAATAAATACAAAACCCTAAACCATAAATTTATTGCCCCCTATTATGAAACCTTAATCCACTAAAAATTATTTTTCCAAATTAAAAAAATAGAAATCTTGTTTAAAAATTTTCTAAATCATGTACAAAAAAATTTTTTTCACAAATTATTATATATCTTATTTTAATCGGGTTTAAAACCATTTTAAAATACCAATTTTATTTTTGTAAAGTAATACAGATGAAAAAATTTAATTCTTGGGTGAGAATAGGGGGGATTTATTCAGGTAATGACCTTGACCCTTGGCTGTGGGGCCTCCCCATTAAAAACCCCCCAAAATTTTCTATAAAATGAAGAAATGGTACAACAAAATAAATTCAACAGGATAATTTCATAAAAAAAAACATTATGTTTTATAATTAAAGAATCACAAAATTTTAAAAAAAAAAAGTATATCACAAATAAAAAAATTTAAAATAAAAATCTAAAAAACAAATTTGAAAAAAAATGATACGTTGTAAAATTTTCTACATTAAAAATTTTAAACTAAAAAAAATTATTTCAAAATACATTAATAATACTTAAAAATGAATAAATAATTTGGTATTGAGAATTTCAGAATAATTTAATAGACATCATTAAAAAACACCCAATACAGTATACGACAAAAATATTTTTATTTTTTTTCTTATTCATTCCTAAAAAAATTTGAAAATAATTACAAAAATAAAAATGGCACCTTTGTGCCCCTAATCAAAAAAAAATTTAATATTTTTTTAAAAAATGAGTATTGAAAATAAAGCCAGTACCCCAGATGTCAAATAGAATGGGTTTTAAAATAAAATGTTCTTTTTTCAGCAAGATTTTAACAAAAACCATGCATTAGTTTTGAATAAATTTTAAAATATTTGATATCAATTGAATAATTAAACAATCTTGAAGAAAATATTACTAGTAAATTATGAATATCTTATTAAAAATAAAAATTTTATCATTTTAAAGGGTTTTTGCAAAAAGGGAAGTGAACATTTAAAGTAAAATATAATTAAAATTTACATGAGTGTGAAAAACTTATATTCTTGCTTTATATCTGGAAATTTTAAAAAAAAATGTTTAAAAAATTAATTTTTTTTGTATAAAAATGAGTGCC
>NW_026858709.1:0-125451 GCF_026571515.1 Ruditapes philippinarum | reverse complement strand
ACAATAATTTCACTTTCTGCACTACTTTGCTCAAGTGATAAACATTTAACATTCTCTAAACCCCTATTATTTTAAATGTTATAAAAATCATTTTACCCTAAATTTCTTAAGTAGAAAAAAAAATTGTATCTATGGCAGAATGTGCCTTTAAATTTACTCAGGTGAGCAATAAAAGATTGGTCATGGCCATCTTGTTTAAATGTAAGTGTAATTTATAGTTTATCTGTTGTTTTATTTGTTTTTGTTTTTTTTGTTGGTTTTGGAATAAATGATGTTTGGATTGTTCGATAAATTCATCAAAGTTTCATGAATCAGCAACATATAAATTACCTATGTTTTTGAAGTCAAGATTTTTTTGTAGATTTATTAGTCATCCAAGGTGTCAGAATGTCTATCTTCCTCAAGAAATCAAAGTATTGAAATTATTCATTTTGATTTTTTATTTAATAGGAAATGTATTAAAAATTCAGATTTATCTTAAAATAAAGTTATTTCTTTATTAGCTCGACTATTCGATAAGAATAAGTAGAGCTATTGCAGTCACCCGAGCGTCGGCGTCAGTGTCGGCGTAGGCGTAACCACTTATGTTAAAGTTTTTGTAATAGTTCAAATATTTTCAAAGTCCATTGACATATGGCTTTGAAACTTTGCACACTTGTTCACCATCATGACCCCAACCTGTAGACAGGAGGAGATAACTCTATCAAGCATTTTGACAGAATTATGCCCCTTTTTTGACTTAGAATTTATGTTAAAGTTTTTGTAATACCTTAAATATTTTCCAAGTCCATTGACATATGGCTTTGAAACTTTGCACACTTGTTCACCATCATGACCCCAACTTGTAGACAGGAGGAGGTAACTCTATCAAGCATTTTGACAGAATTATGCCCCTTTTTCGACTTAGAATTTATGTAAAAGTTTTTGTAATACCTCAAATATTTTCAAAGTTCATTGACATATGGCTTTGAAACTTTGCACACTTGTTCACCATCATTACCCCAACCTGTAAGCAGGAGGAGGTAACTGTATCAAGCATTTTTTTTTTACTATCAAGCACTAAGAATAGTTGAGCCTTGCTGTCCTACCGACAGCTCTTGTTTTTTTTTTATTTTTTACTTGCATATCAAGCAATCTTGAGGTATTTATTATTATTTTTTAGCAAAAAAGGAGTGATTTCAGATTTTTATTTATAAATTAACAATTTTACATTTTGTTCCTTTAATATTATATTTGGGTTTAATTTATTCTTTATTTCATCTCTTTGGGTTTATCTTGTTTCATAATGAAATGAATAATACTTTTTGCTTGGTCTTGAAGTAAATTGATGTGTTAATTAAAGAACATTTATTTTGAGCTCTTTTGACATTGATATTTATATTTCCCTACCTGTGTTGTTTTGCATATTTATATTTTGCTTGTTTTTTTACAGAATTTACAAAATTCCGGGCATTTCCTATGACAGGATTAATAAACATCATTGTTACATAAGTTACATCATGTTAATGTAATTATGAAGTTGATGCCACAGATAAATGTTCCCACCTGTCTATAACCACATTGCACTTTCTCAACCTTACAACACATTTCTTAGGGAGAAAAAATAATTTCAAAAATATTTTTCGCTGAATTGACTTGAAAATTTTATAATAACTTTAATTACAGGAATGTACGTCAGTGCCGAAAGATGTACTTACTTTGCAATATATTTTGTACTTTATTACACTTTATATTAAATCTTTAATGGATAATTAATTATGCTCCTTTACGTCACAGACACAAAATTACTTTATTTTTCAAAAATAAAAAATCAATTGGAGTGATATGATTTAGAAAGATGGTTTGATTTACCCAGGGATTAATTTTCATATAATTTTGCAAATAAATTATTCCCTTTGGGTATAAATATTTGTTTCAATTACAATTTGACTAGTGTTTGAAAGTCTGAAGTATGCTTTAATGGTATTCCTAATCAGTTTTTGGTTGTGATTAAATTTTATTGCAAGAATTATCATTCTGTCTAAATCCTTAGCCTGCTGAATCTGCGTGAATCTTAAGCCTTTGCCATTAGTATAGAGCCAGGTCAGCCTGCACATCCTTGTAGTCTCGTCTTTGTCTATACCGTTGGTAGCTCAAGATTTTGTTACTGAAATTGGCCCTTAAAGGGACTCCACTGAGGTTTTTTAACATGAAGGGACTGGAAATAATTTTTTTCCAGATTAATGTTCCATTAAAAAGTTTGATGTAGGTCCAGACACGTTTATCCAAAATAATTATTATACAAATGTAATTGAAAAAATAAAAATTGTGCTTAGAATAGCACAAAAATACAATGTTCAATTTATTTCTGAGTACATTTCTTAATTATCTTTTGCATTATCTTCCTGTTTTAATTGTCCCAGCTGATCTATGTAAGAAATTCAAATTTTATGGTTTTAAGCTTTTGGATCTCAGTTGAGTTCCTTTAAAGTTCAAATGAACTGTTCCAATTCAAAGCATAATGAATCGAAGGCTTGAAGGGTATGCATCTATATCTAATGAAAAGTTTTTACTTTTATTATTTCTATGATCATAATAATGGTCAATTCTTGAAATAGTTATTGCATGTTTCTGTTATTTAACACAGTTAAAGACTGCATAAACAGAGTAAAACGTTCTGTAAGAAAACTTTATGCTGCCATTTAACGTTTAGGAATTATTTTGTGCATGCAATCATTCACTGAAAACAAAATATACAAACATAATTCTTTCATACAGGCATTTGGAATTATACTTTTTCAAAAATTATAACAAATATTTTGTAAAGTGCAGGCAGCAAAGAATATAGCTGTAAAAACCTTAAAGGCTTCTGACTTTTAAACTCTAGTGTGACAGGTGACGTAGATGTTTAGGACCACACATGCTACCTCAATGGCACATCATGATGTATTAAGATACTTGAGTTGTATTCACAAAGCGGGCTAGTGCAAATTTTTGAATAAAAAAAAAATGATTAATGTAGAATTAGTCAGAGAAAAGTTAACTTGTAACATTAAAAAGATGAAAAAATGGAGAGAAAAAAGAGGGTAAAAATCTCTGATAAAATTTAATGACAACAGAAATTAGCTTAAGCTTCTGTAGAATCTGGCATTAACTGTTTGGATGAATGAGTTTTACACACTTTATTGTATAGACTGGTTCAACATCAGTGAGTATCAATTACCCAAGGTGAAGACAAAAGCTCTGCTGTTTGAAAACCAGTCTGTATCATTAATAGTTTAATGATAAGATCACATTTTCTTAAGAATTTTTATAAAAAAAGTTTCGTTACATAAATTCCACAGGATCAGAAGTCGGTCAGACAGTATTGTTGTATTTGGATAAAGGCTATCTGAGTAAAAAATAACAATTAAATCAATAAAAATGAAGAAGAAAAAAAAATACCAATTATTATTTTTAAAGTTTGTAAAATGATTAAATAGGCGTAAAGGGTATATGCTTATAAATTATAAAGCCCTAAAAAAAAAAAAATTAAGTTATAAAATGGATAAAAAAAACAGATTATTCAAAAGTTTGTAAAGGGACTGTTTTAATAGCATGAAAAGTATAATATACAGTCCAACCCCGTTTATTCGAAGTGCCTGGGACTGAGTATTTACTTCGAATAATCGATGGGTTCGAATAATCAAAATCAGAATATTTTGATAGACGAAAACTACTCCACTTTGACCAACATAGCAAAACTACCGTTTACAACACACTAACTTCCTGTAATCAATTGAGGAAAATAAATATTAAAGAAAAGATGCGTAAAAATTATTGTATTGACATTGAAGACATAAATACTTGCATTTTATTCTACATGATGTATCGATTCGCTTCGCTCAAAGCCTTGATTATAAATGGCCGTGTTGTCACTACGGTATTTACAGCTAAACTCTGGTATTTTCGATTAGGAAATAGAGTTACAATTAATGAAAAAAATGTGTTGGATGTTTTGACAAATTTACATATACGGTATGTATGAAAATAATTGCCGTCATCTTCAAGCAATAACAGTAACAAAATCGGACACGGTGCATTGCTTTTCATTTCCGGTAATTAAAGTTGATTAAATAACACACAAAGAGTTATTATCATGACTGTCTAAGTGCACGCATGACTGTTGATATTTTTCACATGTCGACCGGTCAGCGAGTGGATCTGCGCCAATTAGTCTGGCTTCGAATAATAATTAGACTGGCTTCGAATAATAGGTGTGAAATTCTTTCATAATTGTATAATCGGGACCGAAATTTTACTTCGAAAAATAGGAGGTATTCGGATAATGCATTTCGAATAATACGCTCGTATTTATATTGTATTATATAGAGATAAAAACGGGACAGCCGATCTACTTCGAATAATGCCAGGTATTCGAATAAAGGGTTGTCGAATAACCGGGGTCGGACTGTATAAAAAAAGACAGATTATTCAAAAGTTTGTAAAGGGACTGATTTTATAGCACATACATGTGAACTATTTTTGATGATCAAGTGGGAGATTTTTCTTCAAAAAGAGGGAGATTTTAGAATTTGCAATAAACAAAGAAGGAAGTTCTGACATCAAAAATAGGGAGATTTCTTTTATTTGTGAAAATACCCCTTTTTTTAAGAAAAATCTTTGAAAATTTGGCTGCAGAAAGTGGGAGTCTCCACCTAAGAGTGGGAGAGTTCACATGTATGATATCATGAAAGGTATAATATATAAAAAAAAGACAGATTATTTAAAAGTTTGTAAAGGGACTGATTTTATAGCATGAAAGGTATAATATATAAAAAAAAAGGGTATAATTGTTATATTCAGCTCTGATTCAGTCTTGCATAAGTATATTCAATTTACTATTTGTTACAAAAATAATGTTGCCTATCCTATACAAAGGTTCCATTTGTAAAGTAAAGATAACATTTTTGTACCATTAATCCTAACAGATTAGTTGTGATTAGTTGTGATTCATTGAAAACAATTCCTGATAAAATTAGCAACCAGCCACTGTACTTATTTGATGATTCTTACAAATTGTTATGGACTGGAATGCAACATTTATTTGTAGATTGTTCACTATGGTATAAACATTGTGTCTGCTTGTGAATGAGCTGTGCAAGACAGACAATATCTCATGAGTCAAGAAAGCATTTTCAATTTACATAAACAATGGATACTTAATGAAACAAAAACCTGTTATCTGATAAACATCATCTTGTACAGGGGAGCTGCAAACAGGAGCTTGATTGTATAGATACATCAAAATGATAATGGTGAATTTATCATCTGCTGCAAGCCTGCAATATGTGTCTGCTGCTGGGTTATGTCGTCTGCTTCTGTGTCCAGTTGTCTGTGTTTATGTGTGCTGTTGTCTGTTTCTATGTCATGTTGTCTGCTCCTGAGCCCTGTTGTCTGCTTCTATGTCATGTTGTATGTGTATATTACCTGTTGTCTGCTTCTGTGACTTGTTGTCTCTGTCTTTTACCTGTTGTCTGCTTCTGTGACTTGTTGTCTCTGTCTTTGACCTGTTGTCTGCTCCTGTGTCCTGTTGTCTGTCTCTTTAACATGTTGTCTGCTCCTGTGCCCTGTTGTCTGCTTCTGTGTCCTGTTGTCTGTGTCTTAGACCTGTTGTTTGCTCCTTTGACCTGTTGTTGTCTGTGTCTTTGACCTGTTGTCTGTTCCTAAGTCCTGTTGTTTGCTGCTGTGATCTGTTTGTGTCTTTGGCCTGTTGTCTGCTCCTGTGACCTGTTGTCTGTATCTTTGACCTGTTGTCTGTATCTTTGACCTGTTGTCTCCTGTGTCCTGTTGTTTGCTCCTCTGTCCTGTTGTCTGTGTCTGTGACCTGTTGTCTGCTCCCGTGTTCTGTTATCTGCTTCTGTGCCCTGTTGTCTGCTCCTCTGTCCTGTTGTTTGCTCATCTGTCCTGTTGTCTGTGTCTGTGACCTGTTGTCTGCTCCTGTGTCCTGTTGTCTGCTTCTGTGTCAAGTTGTTTGAGTATCAAACCTGTTGTCTGCTTCTGTGTTCTGTTTCTGTGGCTATGAACTTTTGTTTGCTCATGTGCCCTGCTGGCTGCTTCTGTGTTAAGTTTTGTCTGAGTTTAAGACCTGTTGTCCTGTTGTCTGTGTCTATGATCTGTTTCTGCTCCTGTGTCCATTTGTCTGTGTATTTGACCTTTTGTCTGCTTCTGTTCCCTGTTGACTATGTATGTGACCAGTTGCCTGTCCATGTGTCCTGTTGTCTGCTCCTGCTGTTTCTGTGTCCTATTGCTGTGTTGTTCTGTCAGCTTTTGTATCATTTTGATCTGCTTCTATATCCTGTTGGTCTGTTTCTGTGTCTTGCTTTTTATACCCCCAAAAACGAAGTTTGGGGGGGTATATAGGATTCACCCGGTGGTCGGGCGGTCGGTCGGTCGGTCCAGACGTCCGTTGCATTTTCCTTGTCCGAAGCATAATAAATAGCATGACTAATGGTTGGAATTCAATATAACTACATACAATGGTCAAGCACATTGAGAGGAAGTGCAGTGCACAAGAACCATAACTCTATCTTGACTAATTACAGAGTTATTGCCCTTTGTTACGTTTCCTTGTCCAGGGCATAACTTGAAAACTACTGGTTGGAATTCAAAACAACTTCATACAATTGTCAAACACCATAAGGGGAAGTGCAGTGCACAAGAACCATAACTCTATCTAAAGTAATTACAGAGTTATTGCCCTTTGTTACTTTTCCATTGCTTTCTTTTGTCCGGACCATAACTTGAAGACTAATGGTTGGAATTCAATATAACTACATACAATGGTCAAGCACATTGAGAGGAAGTCCAGTGCACAAGAACCATAACTCTATCTTGACTAATTACAGAGTTATTGCCCTTTGTTACTTTTCCTTGTCCGGGGCATAACTTGAAAACTACTGTTTGGAATTCAAAACAACTTCATACAATTGTCAAACACAGTAAGGGAAAGTGCATGGCATAAGAACCATAACTCTATCTAAAGTAATTACAGAGTTATTGCCCTTTGTTACTTTTCCATTGCTTTCTTTTGTCCGGACCGTACCTTGAAGACTAATTGTTGGAATTCATTATAACTTCATACAATGGTCAAGGACATTCAGAGGAAGTGCAGTGCACAAGAACCATAACTCCATCTTGACTTATTACAGAGTTACTGCCCTTTGTTACTTTTCCTTGTCCAGAGCATGACTTGAAAACTACTGGTTGGAATTCAAAACAACTTCATACAATGGTCAAGCACAATAAGGGGATGTGCAGTGCACAAGAGCCATAACTCCATCTTGACTAATTACAGAGTTATTGCCCTTTGTTACTTTTCCATTGCTTTTTTTGTCCGGAGCATAACTTGAAGACTAATGGTTGGAATTCAATATAACTTCATACAATGGTCAAGCACATTGAGACGAAGTGCATTGCACAAGAACCATAACTCCATCTTGACAAATTACAGAGTTATTGCCCTTTGTTACTTTTCCTTTTCCAGAGCATAACTTGAAAACTACTGTTTGGAATTCAATACAACTTCATACAGTTGTCAAGGACATTAAAAGGGAATGCAGTGCATAAGAGCCATAACTCCATTTTGACAAAATACAGAGTTACTGCCCTTTGATACTTTTCCTTGTCTGGAGCATAACTTGAAACGTACTGGTTGAAATTCAAAACAACTTCATACAATGGTCAAGCACAAAAAGAGGAAGTGCAATGCACAAGAACTGTAACTCCATCTTCAGTATTTATAGAGTTATTGCCCTTTGTTCCTTTTCTTTGTCTTTCTGGACTTATTACAGAGTAATTAAATTATAAAAACTTCATCAATGGCCAACCACATTGAAAGGAAATGCAACATACAAGAACCACAACTATCTTTAATTGCCCACAACCATAACTCTATATATCAATTCTTTTACAAGGTATTCTGTTACTAGTAACATCCTCATTTCCTAAGCAGTCTTGTGGGGGTATTAATCACATTTAGTGATAGTTCTAGTTGTTTCTGTGGTCTGTTATCTACTTTATATGTGTTGTTGTCTCCTTCCTCTATCCTGTTGCCATGATTTATGTATCCTGTTCTCTGTTTCCTCTTCCCTGTAGCCCTGCCTCCTATTGTCTGCTTCCTATGCCCTGTTTTCTGTGCCCTTTAGTGTACTTCCTCATTATTTGTCCTGCCTTGCTTCTGTGTCCTGTTAGGTTATGTATTTCCTATAGTGTGACCAGTATCTCAAAGATGTTGATTATACATTTAAAGAGTTTGTATAGCAATTATCAGTATTACAAAATATTAAATTTTAGCATTATATAATTATCTTTTAAGTTTTTAAGAAATAATTAAATTTCCATTAGCTTTTATGTCTGTAATTACAATGTATTTTGAAACTGATGATGAAAGTGCGTGTCAACAAATTTCTGTTAACCATTTAATATAATATACTACTTATTGTTAAAAATAAAGTTTTCATCTGCTATTAATAATGCCTTCATTGTTGTTGATAGACGGGTTAGGAATAAATATTCATTCATAGATGGCAGGCATTATTATGTAAAGAGCTTATGGATGTTTTTGAAATGTTTTCCCAACTGTAATGCTTTATAAATGTATCAAATTAAAATATGCTTATTTGCATCATTTCCATCGTCTACTACAGTTGCATTCCTCAGAAATGAAGGATTGGCAAAATATAGCCACAAGAATATCAAGTAGCCCCAAGAAATTCAAAAAAGGACAAGGTGTGTCATTCATGCATGCTGATTCAATTAGACAATTATTGATGAAATTTTGATTTTAGATACGCCTACTTCTGATGTTGATTTTTCAAAAGATTCTGCAGAAAAAAAAAACTGTTGCGTCATATGTAATAAAATAAACAAATTATTCATATTAAACATTAATCACGTTAAATTCTTGAATACTTCATCATTCCTGAGGAGTTCTTAACCATTTCCTTCTGATGAAATAGAAGCATAGACTATTTCCATACTGCTGGGTGATCTGACATTAAATGTCTTAGGTTTTTGTTGATTATTTGATTTATTTGGCACATGAGTGTTTAGTAAATTCCAATGACATTTTTGTATTTGGAACATACTGTATACTTATCTAATTGTTGATATCTTACAGACAGAAAAAAAAAGTATTTTCTCTATTAAAGCTGTCTTAAATGATAATTAATACACAAGATTTGTGAGGTTTTGATGATGCATGTTCATTTTCATGATATTTACATCTAAAACCTTTAGCTGTTTTTTGGACAATAGAGATACTCCGGAAAGTATGTGGGTTTTTCCCATCTTATCCGGTGTTACAAATTTAACAGTCACAACTTGATAATAACAGAGGATGGCTGCCCCCCACCCCCACTTAAGTGCTTGATAAGATCTATTAATGTACTTTTGTAACTCTTATCAGATTTATCATAATTAAAATTTAAATAATAATTAAGCAATTAAAAATTGAATAAGGGGGATTATCTGAATGACCTCTCAAACCACAACTTGATTTTTCCTGTCCTTTGGTGTTTGAAAAATAACAAGTGAGAGACACTACAAGCTATTCAAATATCCTGGTAGAATATACCTGATATTCTTGTAGATTTTAATAAGAAGAATTATTATGCAGTATGATATGATTATAATAACTTGCACTCAACATTTAAAAGGGCTGCTGTGTCCCAAGATTTTCAGAAAAAGCATTTTTGTTGTGATTTTCAAATACTGGTCATTAAAAGTGAGGTATTGACTTTGCTATTTATAGCAGTTTATCGACACTTGAAAATGGGTGAAAGATTCATCTAAAATATTATGATGACTTAGTGATATTTAAGAAAAGTACAACTGTAGCCACGAGTCTTGGGATTTAACTAGGTAGGGTGAAAGGGCACATAGTCTGTCATGTTGTCTGTTAAATGTTTTTTTGAAAAGTTGGGGCGGTCAGCACATCGATCAGTTTCAATTTGTCTGGCTTCGAATAATAGGTGTTAAATTCTTTCATAATTATGTAATTGGGACCGAAATTTTACTTCGGAAAACAGGAAATAATTGGGTAATGCATTTCGAATAATATTTTCGTATTTATATTTATTTAAATATTTAGAGATAAAAATGGGACAGCAGATCTACTTTGGATAATATAAAGGGTTGTTGAATAACGGGGTTGGACTGTACATTAAATATACATGTTCTGTGCTTCACAGTTTGCAATTTTGAAGACTGCTAGCTGTGCTTGATTTCGTTTATAATGAATTTGTGCTTACAAAAATGAACACTTGGGTAATATCCTAGCTTATCATAGGAACTGTTCCTTCAAAAAAAAAAAGTTCCTTAATTACTTTTGATACAGTAAATGAAGTTAGTTTTTTGTACATTAAGATGCCAGTCTAATTTCTTCTGAGGGTTTTGAGCCTTGAAAATGTCAAGGAACCCCACTTTGTCACTCTCTTAAGCTATATTTATTTGAAAAGCAGTTAAATGACACAGATTTTTTTGTTGCTCTTGATCATATCAAGGCTTGATTCTCAGTACTTGACACAGTTCAATATAGCAAAGTATGCCACAATCTTCAAGAGCTGCATGAATGTTGGTGCATTTCTTTTGTATGTCCTGTCATGTACTTGCAATGTCAGTGTTTCTTATTCTAAACAATGTAATTTCATTTGCCTCTTGTTTATTTGCAGGATTAAAGATGTTGGCAATTTTATGGCAAAGAATGAGAGGGAGAAATACCATAGGTAAGACTAAGTTCTTGGAAATTTCAGAATGTTAAGGGTCAATAGTTACCGGATAAAGTCCCCTATGTTTTTGCAGGGGCAGCTGTCTTTTGCTCCGCCTGTTTCCAAATTTTTATGTTTGGAAAAGTTTTGTGCAACTACTTTTTGTATGTATATACATGTATGTACTGCCTTGATGTATTTATTATTTAGTTATGCACCCCCCTCCCCCCTTTTGGGTGGAAGGAGGAGTAAAAAATTCGATCCAATATATGGTTTATTTGTAATTATTAAATTGATAAGAAAAAGGTAATTAAAGGCTTCTTACATGCTCAGAACAGTTAGTATAAAAATCTATTAATCGATTCTTAGAAAGGAATCCTTTTAAACTAAAATTGTAATTTAGCAATATTTGAAGGGTAGTCATCAGTTTTCTATACTTGCACGTGATATTAATGCACGTTGCAATTCTTGTTGTCAGGTGTCAATTTTGTTATCAAACTTAAGAATATCATTAGTCTTTGAATTGAAAATGTCATGAAAATTAACATGGAGATGTGTTTGAAGTTCTGAATAATAAATGACACTCACAGGTGTTCAAACACTACCTATGAATCTTTATGTCAAAAATCAACTTCTTTACAGGAGTTTTTCTCTGTATTCTTTTCCTCATTTTTGCTTTTTTTTTGTTCTTTACTGGTATTCTTTTTCTCTGTTTGTTTTTTTGTTGTTATTCTTTACTCTGATGAGGAAGTTGATGTTAAAGATTGACACTTTAAAAGCCGTTGAATCAGGCTGGTAGTAATTAGAATGGTAGGAAATGAATTGATAGAGATAGGCCTTGTCTGTTGAATGATAGATTGTTTCTTAAAAAACTTAATTACTGTCAGAATTGATATAAAGAAAAACAGTTTAAATGGCACCTAACATTGGATTTTAATGAAGATAGGAACCAGTTATCATTATTATATACACAAAGTGGATAAACAAAAACACAAAATTGCCAGTATATATTACTTAATGTGTATGGTCAATTGCGAGGACTTTGGGCCTTCACTCTTCCCCTCAGTATGTGTATGTCAATGAGAAAGCACAGGCACATTGACAGATGATTGAAGATCCACTGCAGCATGTAAGACGGCAAGTTTGCTTGCTTTCTCCAGCTTGGGGTTACGTTTAGGTGGCACGTTTGTTTGAGGTTACCTGCTGGTGTCCTGACTAAAGCCAAGGGGAGTTGCCATAAAATGTGGCATGGGCAACTAGGAAATTGTGCTTGGGCGTGTGTGGCCCTAGCACAGAGAGTGACGACTTGAACTAAGCCAGGCCCTTTGCTTGGCACTATTGGCCCTTTTAGAGCTACATCCTTATCACATTGTCTCAGTTTACTGTACATTTAGATTCCCATTGGCTGCAATACAATGACATACTTTTGGCTCAAAATTCATATCTTTGGTAAATACTCCGTGGAAATTGCATGGAGGTAAATTATCACCACTTTGTGGATCAAAATTAACTCTTTAAGGGCATGACTGGAGACATGGTCTGTACTCAACAGCGAAAGCAGTATTTTGTGACTTAACAGGGAGATAGACCCTCATTTAACATTGAATACATACATACAATTAGAAGGACAAGCACCTGTTTATTGTAATAACTGTATGATTTATTGCAAGCTTATATAAATCGACTTGTGTTATTTCTTGCAAGCACAGGATGAAGACGCAATTCTCCACTGTGATGTTCTTGTTTACCAGTTTAAAGCACAGACAATTCCAGTGTATATTTATTGCTGTTAAGAATACACAACCCTATAAACGTTAAAAAAAATCTTTATTATGAATTCATAAAATAGCAGCAAAATTCCTTTTCTTGAAGAAAAGTGAAAAGTACTTCGTAAATTGACAGCAGCAGTGTATATAGATTATACAAACATCAGGATTATCCAATGAATGTGATGTTACAAACTTACAGCATTATTGTAAAATAATATATCGCTAATTAGGGAAAACAAATTTTTTTTGTCATTGTTAATCTTTTCTTTTCTTAGGACCTAGACAGCCAGTTAATGATGATAAATTTAGGTGGACAACTTTAAGCCATATTATATATACTTTTTACAAGAAAGTACTAAATCACTTTATCTAAGCTGTTGTTTGTTGGATAAAAAGTTGTTTTCCATTCTGTTTTGTGATTTTTTTGTCTCCTCATTTTGTTTGATGGCTGGCAAAGAAATATTTCTTACTGCCAAGGTGCGGGCAAAGTGTGCCTGTAAATCATCATGTGGTAGTAAACTGACATTTTTATGACAATTTTTTTTTAATTGGTTGATGAAGGTGTTTGTACTTTTGATTTTAAGATCAAATGCTGGCGTTTTGAATGTAGGGTCAGGGTCATACATTTGGGGTCAGAGGTCATACATTTTGGGTCAGAGGTTACAGTACTATAAATTTATCTTATGTATACATTCATGAAGTTTGCACAGGTTGTTTTTTTTCCTGTTTGTCATGAAAAAAACAGTAATGATTTTTGTAATATAATTTTAGGCTTTATTTTGTCAGTAACATGTTTCAACTTAGTTCGCACATTTTTTTTCTATCTTCTTCTTTATATGGTTTATGTCAGTCACACCTGCTGGATTGACTAGCTGTATTGGTTAAAAAAAATAATTACGTCAATTAACAGACTATAGTTTTAATTATTGTAAAATATGTAAAAAGATCTTAAGTCTCTTGTAATTCTCTACTCAAAGAATGACTATGTACAATGTTATGTTTATCTATTATGCTAGAATATATGAGCTGCACCATGACAAAACCAACATAGTGCATTTGCGACCAGCACGGATCGAGACCAGCCTGCGCATCCGCACAGTCTGATCAGGATCCATGCTGTTCGCTATCAGTTTCTCTACTTGTTATAGGGTTTGTAAGCGAACAGCATGAATCCTGATCAGACTGTGCGGATGCTCATAAATTATGTAATTGTGCATAAATGAGACTATAATAAATAAATAAATATTTGGAATTCATTTCAGTTCTTTCCAGTTTTTATGGATGGATGAACCTGACACTGTCAACAACATCATGCTGGCATTCATAAGTATGCCGTACGTAATGGTTTTAGACCCGACCGTCCATCTGTACTATGTCCCTGAATCCCCAATAGAAGATTTAGATGCAACATCTATAGGAAATTTTCTCAAAAATGTGAAAGATGGGAAAATGCAGGTAAATATGTGCTTGAAAAAATGAATCTGTGATGTACAGTAACACTCCTGAAAACTAGACACCTTCTGGCATTGTCTTAATACATGTGTCTGGTTTTGTAAAAATTATAATGACCTGTTACACATTTGATCTAATTCAAAATTTTGTTACTTTCTTCCAAAAATATACAAACTGAATCATCAGAATTTTCTGGAACTGGAGAAGTTCTGTTTTCATGATTCATTGAGTAAAACCTGATAGGCTGTATAACTTCAATTTCTTACTAACCCGTTTAGACTTCATAACTTTGATTCCTTTATCCCATAGGATATATAACTTTAGTTAATGCTTATCCCATAGGCTATATAACTTTAATTAATGCCTATCCCATAGGATATATAACTTTAGTTAATGCCTATCCAATAAGCTATATAACTTTAGTTAATGCCTATCCCATAGGCTATATAACTTTAGTTAATGCCTATCCCATAGGCTATATAACTTAAGTTAATGCTTATCCCATAGGATATATAACTAGTTAATGCCTATCCCATAAGCTATATAACTTAAGTTAATGCCTATCCCATAGGCTATATAACTTAAGTAAATGCCTATCCCATAAGCTATATAACTTTAGTTAATGCCTATCCCACAGATTATATATCTTTAGTTAATGCCTATCCCATAGGCTATATAACTTTAGTTAATGCCTATCCCACAGACTATATAACTTTAATTAATGCCTATCCCATAGGATATATTACTTTAGTTAATACCTATCCCACAGACGATATAACTTTAATTAATGCCTATCCCATAGGCTATATAACTTTAGTTAATGCCTTTCCCATAGGCTATATAACTTTAGTTAATGCCTATCCCATAAGCTATATTACTTTAGTTAATGCTTATCCCATAGACTATATAACTTTAGTTAATGCCTATCCTATAGGCTATATATCTTAGTAAATGCCTATCCCATAGGCTATATAACTTTAATTAATGCCTATCCCATAGGCTATATATCTTTAGTTAATGCCTATCCATAGGCTATATAACTTTAATTAATGCCTATCCCATAGGCTATATAACTTTAGTTAATGCCTATCCCATAGGCTATATAATTCAGTTAATGCCTATCCCATAAGCTATATAACTTTAGTTAATGCCTATCCCATAGGCTATATAACTTTAATTAATGCCTATCCCATAGGCTATATATCTTTAGTTAATGCCTATCCCATAGGCAATATAACTTTAGTTAATGCCTATCCCATAGGCTATATAACTTTAGTTAATGCCTATCCCATAGGCTATATAATTCAGTTAATGCCTATCCCATAAGCTATATAACTTTAGTTAATGCCTATCCCATAGGCTATATAACTTTAGTTAATGCCTATCCCATAGACTATATAACTTTAGTTTATGCCTATCCCATAGGCTATATAACTTTAGTTAATGCCTATCCCATAGACTATATAAACTTTAGTTTATGCCTATCCCATAGGCTATATAACTTAAGTTAATGCCTATCCCATAGGCTATATAACTTTAGTTAATGCCTTTCCCATAGGCCATATAACTAAAGTTAATGCCTATCCCATAGGCTATATAACTTTAGTTAATGCCTATCCCATAGGCTATATAACTTTAATTAATGCCTATCCCATAGGCTATATAACTTTAGTTTATGCCTATCCCATAAGCTATATATCTTTAGTTAATGCCTATCCGATAGGCTATATAACTTAAGTTTATGCCTATCCCATAGGCTGTATAACTTTAGTTAATGCCTATCCCATAGGCTATATTACTAGTTAATGCCTATTTCACAGACTATATAACTTTAATTAATGCCTATCCCATAGGCTATATAACTTTAGTTTATGCCTATCCCATAGGCTATATAACTTTAATTAATGCCCTATCCCATTGGCTATATAACTTTAATTAATGCCTATCCCATAAGCTATATAACTAGTTAATGCCTATCCAACAGGCTATATAACTTTAGTTAATGCCTATCCCATAGACTATATAACTTTAGTTAATGCCTATCCTATAGGCTTATTACTTTAGTTAATGCCTATCCCATAGGCTATATAACTTTAGTTAATGCCTATCCCATAGGATATATATCTTTAGTTAATGCCTATCCCATAGGCTATATAACTTTAGTTAATGCCTATCCCATAGGCTATATATCTTTAGTTAATGCCTATCCCATAGACTATATAACTTTAGTTAATGCCTATCCCATAGGCTTATAACTTTAGTTAATGCCTATCCCATAGGCTATATAACTTTAGTTAATGCCTATCCTATAGGCTATATAACTTAAGTAAATGCCTTTCCCATAGGCTATATAACTTAAGTAAATGCCTTTCCCATAGGCTATATAACTTAGGTAAATGCCTTTCCCATAGGCTATATAATAGCAGTATAACTTTAATTGATTCCTAACATGATAGACTATATAACTTAAGTAAATGCCTTTCTCATAGGCTATATAACTTAGGTAAATGCCTTTCCCATAGGCTATATAATAGCAGTATAACTTTAATTGATTCCTAACATGATAGGCTATATAACTTAAGTAAATGCCTTTCTCATAGGCTATATAACTTAAGTAAATGCCTTTACCATAGGCTATATTACTTAAGTTAATGCCTTTCCCATAGGCTTTATAACTTAAGTAAATGCCTTTCCCATAGGCTATATAATAGCAGTATAACTTTAATTGATTCCTAACATGATAGACTATATAATTTCATTTTTTTCCTCACTATAGAATGCTTTATTATAAATATCTTGCAACATTGTGCAACTTAGCAGTAATTTCAATTTGAGGTTTATGCAGTAAAAGTACAACTATTAACAAAAAACATTCTAATGATAAGAAAATTTTGAAGAAAAAAGTGCAGAATATTTTGCAATTTCTTGGCACTTTTAAAATGTGGGAAGGTAAGATTGAATTTGTCATTTCTAATATATAAGCAAAACCTTTGTGAAGACGGTTTTCATTAGCTCAACAAAGTTGATGTTGTTGTTGAATAATATCGGAATTTTGTAAAAAATGGGAGATAACTCATTATTTATATAAGAGTAATTAGATTCCAGGCTTTGATAAAGTTCCAGGATATAAAATTATGTGTAAGGTGTACCATTACATACTAAATGTGCTTAAAGGAACACCACAGAGGTTCAAAAGCCTAAAGACATATAACTTTAATTTCTTTCATAGATCAGCTGGGGCACTAAAAACAGAAAGATATGCAACATATAATCAGAAATGCCTTCAGAATTGTATGTTTTGTTATTCTCTGCAGGATTTGAGCAAAAAGCATTACAACACTTCAATTCTTGTTGGTTTTTCACTACTGGAATATTATTTTGGAAAAACAGAAAGCAAATTACCTGAAATTTTGCACAAAAGTTGTTGGTATAGACCTACATCAAAATGGAACATTATTTCAATATCTCAAAATATTTCCAGTTCATGGTAATAACCTCAGTGGAGTCCCTTTAAGGGCACATTATATCTCAGAAATAGATAAAAAAAATCTTTGTCTTCTTTAAAAATGCAAACATAAGTTTTATTATACTTAAATACATGTAATTGTTTTAGAGCATGTTTGATACTTATCACCTGAAGAACGAAGAGCTGAATGTGAAATAATGTGTCCAAAAAGTAGCAAAATGTAAACAAAATAGATCTAGTATTTGAACTTCAATACAATATCACTATAAATGTACATGTATTAACTGCCAAGAAGCAATAGTAGATGATTCAGGTAATTGGCCAATGAGTAACTTTTTTTGAAAACTTTAAAAATACACCAAAAATTAAAAGCTTTTGAGACATAAAAATGAAGCATTTTTTTGCAAAATGAGCCTTTAATATGGAGAAGTTTAATACACAAATTTATACAACAACATCACAATAGTTGCTAATAGAGGTAAAGGGAAACATGGTTCATAAAGTTTACTTACAACAGACATACCTAAGTTAAAGACCATTCTAAACATTGTACACAAAGGTCAGTCTCATGGCATTGATCTCTCATGACTGATTCAAAAATCATATTTGATTAGTAGTTGGTATCTTTAGGAAAATTACTGGTTTGTTATCTGGAGAAAAAACCCAGGAAAATTGTCTTGGTTTGTTATGTGGGGGAAAACAGGAAAATAACTGGTTTGTTTGTTATCTGGAAAAAAAGGAAAAGTTTCTTGGTTTGTTATCTGGGGAAAAACAGGAAAATAATTGGTTTGTTGTGTGGGAAAACAGTTGTGTGGATCAACAGTCAAGACATTTTTTAGGAATAAAACTTGCCTATTCAAAATTTTTAACCAAAGTTACATTTATAAGTAGACTGTGTTACTATCATGGTTTGTTAAATAAAAGATTTACGTGCTGTAGGAATAAACTAAGTTCAACTAATCAACTTGTCAATTATCAGTAATTTATGGCCTGCAATAAAACATTTTGTGAAAAATTAGTTAGTACTTAGTTCTAGCCTCATAAAATGTGTTTTTATCAGTGTATCCATTATCTATAGCCATCAGAAGAAAACTAATTAGATGATGAATGAATAGTTATTGGTAAAAAAAACCAAGCCATTTATCAGGAGCTTAAGAAAAGTTAGATCACTCTTGTGATAATATATTCAGTGAAAGATTCTCAAGAGTTTTGTCCCTTTTCACTGCTTGATCCAGATGATAAAAATGTTGTAGACTTTTTTGTGTAATTTTTTATTTTGAAAATATAACTAGTGTATAAAATCAAAATAGATCTAGAATGTAAAATGGCCATTTTATACCTGTGTGCAAGCATAAAACTGAAATGGTACATGGGAAATTGACAAAAGTCCTCGCCCTCCCCATGAAAATGAGAAAATGGAGGAAAGTTCTCCAGTGAAACTGACAGGGTTGACATATGATACATTAATCATTTATGTGCTGCTTTTATGTGCTGCTAAGTTTTGATAAGACACTTGAGTTTCCTTAGTCATAAGATTATAAAACATAATATTAATACATAAATATGCCACTGCGAAAGACAAACACAGTTGGGGCATATATGGACACATTTTTAGTTTTAACAATCAATGTGTAAGGCACTATTACACTGGATCTCTGTTGTTGTTTTTTTAAAGTCTTATAAATGGTAAGGAAATTTAGTAATTGGAGAATCAAACTTGTGTCCTGGATTAGTAGCCAGACAATGTTACCATTGGAACACTACATCAGCTCTCCTGTTTTAAACTTTTCATGGGCCATGCTTTAATATGTTATGCAAAAAATACCTAAATGTTCATTGTATGTTTCATGTTTTATTTTAACCAATCAAATTTGGTTGGAATGCTGCATTAACATTGTTTCATTGCAGGCAATGGGAGGTACAGGATTCTTTCAGAGACTGAAGAGATTATTTTATGACATTCTAGTCACCGTTATAGTAAGTATTAAGCTTTTTTTATTATGATATAATTATGGATTAACCCATTCCTGCATTGATAAAATGTACAAAGTATATTAAGATACTGCTTAATTCTTTGCCAAAATACTTTGGTGTCTGCCACTTTTTAGCAACAAATGGACCAGTTTAGCTAGTGGAAAGGTATGTGGTGCGACATAGATACAGGGGCATCCAGGTAAAAATCACATGCAAAGTGTCATGTACTGCCTGGATAAATAGTTGTTTATGCACCCTGAAAGTTATTTGGAAGTATATAGTTTTAGCTTAGTTTCTTTCTGTTCTTCTGTGTTTTGTGGGTCTGTCCTACATTTTTTCCCTGGGCAGCTTTATTTATTGACTGATATCTTCTACATTAATTTTAATCTTCCAAATTTGGAAGATATAGGTAGATATTTTGTAGATCTAGAATGGTGTTTGGGGTCAAGGTCATCAATGCGATTTACCCTTTTACTCAACTGGCATCTTTTATATTTGGTAAGTACATCCTTTGGTGATCCTCTTAAGGACGATTTTGGGAGTTTTCATATAGACATATAGGCAAAATTAAAACTGTTCAATAGAATTTATTTAAACTTGGCATGTTGTTAGAATATGAAAACAGAAACATTTTAAGCGGAAAAAAAATTGGGGTCACCGTACTCATTTTTGAGATATCTGCCCTTGAATTCGAGTTTTTCGTTAAATTCAAGGGCAGATGATTTACAATGAAAAAACAATACATTTTTTTTTCTTATTTTCATAAAGCTTACCTTCCTTTTAGTCAATATGCAAAATTTCAAGAACAAATTTAGAGTGGGTAGTTTTTTTCCACATTTTCTTTTTAACTGTGCATTTTTTCTTAAAAATACCCTTTTTTTAAGAATTTAAAGTACCTTTATTTTCATTGAAAAAATATAACAGAAACGATATAAGGAATTGCTTGTTATTATGAATTGTACTCAATAATAAAAAGGAAAACATAATCCAGAAGTAAAATCAAGAAATCGTTTAAGTATGTATAAGTTATCTGCCCTTGAAATGACCTCAAATAAGTAGAAAATTCTAACGACATGCCAAGTTTAAAGAAATTCTATTGAACAGTTTTAATTTTGCCTATATGTCTATATGAAAACTCCCGAAACGTCCTTAAACTTTGAGGAAGAGGTAACTTGGATAAAGGTCATCAGCACTAAAAATAGATTTTTACACCCTTCATAGTTGGTAGGTTTATGGTTGGATGCTACTCTTAAGATAGAGTAAGGCGTCTCTTGGGTAAAGGTCACCAGTAAGGGAGCATCCATCATCTTTGAAGATAATTATGTCTTGTTTCTTTTTTCTTTATGCCTGGTACTTACCAAATACTGCGAATTCTCTTACATTTGTGGGCATGAAATTTTGTGGTTTTGTCAAAACGGGCATTTTCTTGGGTTCTTAATTTCGTGGATTTTCATTTTCTTGTAAAAAAATTTAATAACCTAATGCAAAGTAATCTTTAACTTAATCGCCGAACATTTTTACTTACAGCATGTACATATCTTTACGTGTCACACAGCACTTGTCAATAAATTTAATCCTTTCCTCTGGGTATAGCGCAGTTACTGCCGATAACTGACTGCAATTAACACATACTGTGACATGATATGCACCTCCATTAGACACACTTCCCCTGTAATTCGCCGATGTAAACATCGCATAATTTATACGACACCCAGCGAGTTTAAAATGTCTACACCCTGAATTGGTCTTACCATATTTGACAGTAACTACACGCAACGTTACAGCAACTGTGCAAATTTACATGCATATAAATTAATCTGAGTAAATAACACGAGTATGTGTGGATCTAGAAAAAGTCGGTGGCGTCTTTGATGTTTACGTAATAGCATTCGCACAAATAAAAACGACAACAGAATGTACAATTCATCTGTTTTAGCGATTGTATTTTTTTATAGTTTTGTGTACTTACGACATTAATATCAAAGACTTTTTTTTTAATAAATAAGAGCAAACTGACATTTTTATAAGCGGTAATTATTGAATAGCCTGGGTTCCCATATATTTACTTGATTATGTCAAGTATTCTAACAATGATCAAGTGTGTATATGCGACCGACATTTGCGACAGTAAATTGCGGACATATAATCGAGTTTTCTTTCAAGTTCTTAAATATTGCAAACGGATTTAATCTGTCACTTACCTGATTATTTGTACTATATGTATATAGACCTACATCCATTTCACAAAAATCGGCCTGAAAAGAGCCGACGCATGTTTGTAATATATAGAACAGAGACTGGGTAAGAAGTATTTGTTGGGATAAAATTTTGTGGGATCTTAAATTCGTGGATTGACCTACCCACGAAAACAACGAAAATTCGTACCCCACGAATAATAATGATTTTACAGTACATTATACATCTGACTTTAAGTTATGACACAATTTCTTTCATAACTAAGTGCCTTGTGCACACTTGTGCTCAGTGACATAGCTATGCTTCTTGCCAGAAAAGAAAAATTTGATGTATATACACCTTTTATATTTTTAAAATAACTTAACTTTTATACTTAATAACCTGTATAATAGATTTGCCTAGCTTTGAATTTGGAACAGTAAAAAATTAAGGGATTTCAGTGTCAAAATACAATACTTGTACTATCAGTAGTACTTTAAGCCTCATGGTCAAACTTAAAAAGGTTTGCATCAGGTTTAGGATTGTCTCCAACCATTTAAATTTATGTAGGTGAAACAAGTTAAATGTGAACTATATTAGCTGAACTGCCTGGTGGCTCTTTACTAAAGTACTTCTTGCACCAGGTGCTAAATTTTATTGTTGTTTTCAGTTAGAAACTAAATATATATATTTATATTACATAAACACTTCAGTTATATTCCTATCTAGTTAGTTCTACTTTGTATTAAGAATGTAATCTTTATATTTGGTTAATTTCTCGTATTAAAAGGCATATAAAAAGCACCTGTTATACCATGAGCTAGTGCATAGAGGTTTATAATGAACCGTTAAAGGCAAAATACTTAAGCATTTAATCAGTTACTATTTACTGCTAGAATCTGAATGTTTTGGAACAATAATTTTTGCTGATTTAACAATATTTTATTGCTGACTTAACAAAATTTTTTGCTGATTTAACTTTCTTTTTCCAAATTAATGATTATGATGTGTTTTTCTGATTTAACAATATTTGTTCTATTAGATAATAACATTTTATAAATATTTTTTTGCTGATTTAACTCTGTTTATCTGATTTATTAACAATAATTTTTTTTTTGCTAATTTAACGAAAATTAATTGATCTATGATTTTAATGTTTTTTTTAGATTTCTTTCAAATAATGTTTACCGGTATGTCATAGCTGATAGAAATCTTCCAATTGACTAATATTTAGCAAAATATTACATAAATTTTAAGGACATCATAATATTATACAGTGTAAAATTAATAACTTTTTTGCCAATATATCAACATATTTTTGAACACTCTTGACATTTTCATTTCATATGGTAACTTTTAACAATTCTCTAAAGGGGAATCTCTAACATAGTGATTACTCAGTAATTATTATGGAGTGTTGATAACGCTGATGTTGTACAGAAAATTTCCCATATTCTATATTTCCCATATTCAGACAGCTTCCTCCCATGAATGAATCCAAAGTCCCTTTGGAATTCAAACGCAGTGCCATGAGGAACAAGTTCTAAGTTTGTGATCATGGACGCCCCTCCAAACTGACATTTCAGAATAATTTCATGTATCACCAATTTGGAATTTTTTCATGTAAAATTGAGGAAAGAAATTAGCTTTTTACATTGAAAATGCTCTTTATAAATAAATAGAGATTACTTTATTTGGAAAATATATTTATCTACCTAAAATATTACCCTTGTTTTTATGACCGAACAATTAATGTGTCAGGTTTTTCCCTGTTTATAATTTAAAGTTAAAATTTTCATGTGTGAGCAGTGTTTTATGTTGTGATCTGGCTATAAATCTATGATAAATTATTTACCCAGATTTTTATCGGTAGCTCTATTTGATTTTACTAAGAACAGCCCTTCATTGATAACGAGCTTTTTTTTATGACAAAATGTTTAGAAGACACAATTGTAAGAAATTTCATGATTGTAAAACTGTCATATTTGATACATTATTTTTTTGTCTTTTCATTTTTAAACAAATAAACTTTTGTACTGACTTGTTGTCCAATATATATCTTGGCAAGTGTATAGTAGGTTATTATATTATACATGTAGTTTTCATAATTTGTTCAGTAAAATTGCTCCAACATAAAATAAATCTCAAAGATTAACTTATTTTGTACAGTTGCTAAACTCCGGCAGTAACAGGTTCTACCCATGTGACCAGGGCGGACCAAGATCAGCTGGCAAAGTCTGATCATGGTCTGCACTGTTTGCTTTTACAGACAGTATTTCGAATTTTTTTCCAGATTAATAGGTACATTTAAGATATTTAGAGGAACATTGAGGGTTGAGTACAAAAAAGTTCATGTATTTAAACATGATGTTTGTTTTAATATATGAGCTCGAATATTTGAAGCAAAATAAATAAAGCTGTTCAACTGACCTTGGCAACAGCATTGATCAGTGCAATAATTCTTTATGGTTTTAAAGCAGCATGCTTCCAGATTCATGCTTATTTTCATGAAAATTTTTAAAACGTATTTTAAAAAAAATATATTGTGAAGTGAGCAAATCAAGTAATTTACATATTTCAAGCAGCATTTATAATCCACGTAAATTACCAAAAAAAGAGGTCAACTTATGCAAAAATAGCTGTTACTGCGTAAGTGATGCAGAAGAAATATGGTGATAGATACTGCAAAATCAGTCGCAAATTATATGTAAATTATCAATTGAATCATTGCAAATACATTTTTCTCAAGTTTTATTTTCTTGAAATATTTTGGCTTATCTAGTTACATGAGTCTTTGGGAGAGTAAAAGCATAAATTTTAAATTATTGAGGTTTTATTTGTAAATTTGATCTCCACAACTGCAGAAGGTGTTCACTTGAAATTTTATATATTTTCAGGATCATGATTTTAGGTCAAGACTAAAAGTTCTAGTATAGCTTTATTTAATTAACATTGGCATAAGATTCCTTATAAAGGTTTTAGGTATGAAAGATATTTAACATAAAAAATGCTAAATTAGAAAAGACGGGATTCCTTAAGTTAGTAGAAATTTATCTAAAAGTTATGAATGAATGAAAAGCTGTGACTTAAAAAGCACTCAATATTTACTGATGAACTCAGTACTTTGTATTAAAACAAAGTGGTGCAAATTTGATGTTAGCCCTGAGGCAAATTTTTTTTTTTTTGAAACTTGAAAATAATGATAATATCATTATATTTTCTAAGGAGTAATAGATTTACAATAAAATAGCTGACTCTGCAGCTATAAACATAGTTAAACAGTTAATTTGAAATAAATGCAGTGAAAAACAAACATAAAAATGGTATATTAACAAGAGTTCTTGATATTTCTTGAGGTTTTCTGTATTATTTTATTTTATTGCACTTGCTTGTATTGAAGATAATGAAATTATCAACAAGTGTCTACTTGTGTGTTGATGATTAGTGTAGATTTAATGATTGCAAGTTGTACTAGTTCACCATCAAGATATAACATTTCAGAAGGGCAGATTATCCTGAAATAATTTTTTTTCTTCAAAGTTATGCCTCTTTTTAATTGTTTTTCTTCTGAGATCAATTTTTTCTTCTAAGGTCAATTTCTAAAAAAATTTAAAAGTCAATCGCTTCAAAAGTTAATTTTTATTTGTTTGGGTCGTCAGACCAAACAAATAATGGTAGCGAAATTTCAGAGTCTAATGCTGTTAATTGCAAGTGCCTAAAGTAGTCCACTTTTTTGAAGCGGTTACTTCCTTTTATATGTACACTAACGCCGAAAAATTCAGGGGAGATCAATGCGTAAAGATTGTCAAATGACAGGCGCATTAATTTTCAAGCAAAGTAGTTCCCGAATGGTCGAAGATTTCTAATATTGTTTCATTCTTTATAGATATACATGCTTACAGTAAGCTCCATGATTATTTATATCTGTGTTTAACAACAGGTTTAGCGTCGAAATAAAAAGAGTTACAAACCCTAATTTAGAATAATATGGTTTTCTTCAGGGCGATAATATATAACTTCACCGTGGCCGAGGGGTTAGCACGCTCGCTTATGAATAGAGAGGTCTGGAGTTCAAATCCCAGTTAAGGCAACTCATTTTTTAAAAAAAAATTTAAGTCAAAAAAACATTGAATAGACTATCAGTGTTGCAATTAGTCTTATAGCCAATTTACTACAGTTAAAACACTGGAAAGCATTGGTGGCACTTTACAAAAACAAATTGGTTTATAATCTCACAACCTTCACCTTTTCTGACTTTCTGAGACCCAAACAAATTCAGCGCCTTCTGTGCTTTGATTAAAATTGGAATGCATTTCTAATGGCCATATTTATTACAAGTTTCAGCCTACATGTTGTCCATTTTTCAAGGATTTTTTCCCTTGTTTATTTTATTGTGCCCCCACGTTAGTGGCGGGCATTTAGATTTACCCTTGTCCTTCCGTCCGTCCGTCCTTCCGTCCGTTCACTTTTGTGTCGCATGTAACTCAAAAAGTATTTAACCTAGAGTCATGAAACTTTACAGAAATGTTGATCAGCATGTGTAGTTGTGCACCTGGGTATTTTCGTCTGGATATTTTTAGTATTTTCAGAGTTATTGCCCTTGACTTAGTAAAATTTTGCAATTTTCAACTTGTGTCGCATGTAACTCAAAAAGTATTTGACCTACAGTCATGAAACTTTACAGGAATGTTGATCAGCATGTGTAGTTGTGCACCTGGGTATTTTCGTCTGGATATTTTTTGTATTTTCAGAGTTATTGCCCTTGACTTAGTAAAATTTTGCAATTTTCAACTTGTGTCGCTAATAACTCAAAAAGTATTTGACCTACAGTCATGAAACTTTACAGGAATGTTGATCAGCATGTGTAGTTGTGCACCTGGGTATTTTCGTCTGGATATTTTTAGCATTTTCAGAGTTATTGCCCTTGACTTAGTAAAATTTTGCAATTTTCAACTTGTGTCGCATGTAACTCAAAAAGTATTTGACCTACAGTCATGAAACTTTACAGGAATGTTGATCAGCATGTGTAGTTGTGCACCTGGGTATTTTCGTCTGGATATTTTTTGTATTTTCAGAGTTATTGCCCTTGACTTAGTAAAATTTTGCAATTTTCAACTTGTGTCGCTAATAACTCAAAAAGTATTTGACCTACAGTCATGAAACTTTACAGGAATGTTGATCAGCATGTGTAGTTGTGCACCTGGGTATTTTCGTCTGGATATTTTTAGTATTTTCAGAGTTATTGCCCTTGACTTAGTAAAATTTGGCAATTTTCAACATGTGTCGCACGTAACTCAAAAAGTATTTGACCTAGAGTCATGTAACTTTACAGGAATATTGATCAGCATGTGCAGTTGTGCACCAGGTATTTTCGTCTGGATTTATTTGGTATTTTTAGAGTTATTGTCCTTCACTTTGAAAATTTTTGCAATTTTCAACTTGTGTCGCAAGTTTCTCAAGAACGATTTGACATAGTCATTAAACCTTATGGGCAGGTTGCTCAGCATATTTATGCTCCCCGAAAAAATTTCGGGGGAGCATATAGTCGCCGCCTTGTTCGTCCGTCCGTCCTTTCGTCCGTCCGTCTTTCCGTCCGTCCGTCCGTCCGTCCGTCCCCTTTTCTTGTCCGGGACATAACTTTGAAACAACAAGAGGTATCAACATGAAACTTTGTAGGTAGATAGATCTCATTGAGTAGGTGTGCAGTGCACAAGAACCGTAACTCTGCCTTGCCTGATTTTTGAATTATCCCCCTTTGTTTATTTTACACTTTGAACTTTGTCCGGGACATAACTCTAAAAGTATAAAAGGTATCAACATGAAACTTTGTAGGTAGATAGATCTCATTGAGTAGGTGTGCAGTGCACAAGAACCGTAACTCTGCCTTGTCTTATTTTTGAATTATCCCCCTTTGTTTATTTTACACTTTGAACTAAAATTGTCCGGGACATAACTCTAAAAGTAAAAGAGGTATCAACATGAAACTTTGTAGGTAGATAGATCTCATTGAGTAGGTGTGCAGTGAACAAGAACCTTAACTCTGCCTTGCCTAATTTTTGAATTATCCCCCTTTGTTTATTTTTACACTTTGAACTTGTTCCAGGACATAACTCTTAATGTATAAGAGATATCAACATGAA
Organism: Ruditapes philippinarum; assembly: GCF_026571515.1. Taxonomy (NCBI): domain Eukaryota; kingdom Metazoa; phylum Mollusca; class Bivalvia; order Venerida; family Veneridae; genus Ruditapes; species Ruditapes philippinarum. The sequence goes on along the minus strand of NW_026858709.1, from coordinate 97,748 downwards.
ACTTTGTCGGTAGATAGATCTCATTGAGTAAGTTTGCAGTGCACAAGAACTGTAACACTGTCTTGCCTACTTTTGGAGTTATTGCCCTTTGTTCATTTTGAAACTTTGAACTTTGTCTGGGACATTACTCTAAAATTATAAGAGATATCAACATGAATCTTTGTAGATAGATAGGTCTCATTGGGTGAAAGTGCAGTGCTTAAGAATCATTACTCTGCCTTGCCTTATTTTGAAGTAATTGCCCTTTGTTTATTTTTACTTTTTGACTTTTGACCTGGACATTACTTTAAAACTATTAGAGATATCAACATGAAACTTTATAGGTAGCTAGATATATTTTGATAGAACTGCAATGCTTAAAGAACCTAAACAAAGCCTGGTCTAATTTTGGAGTTATTGCCCTTTGTTCATTTTTACACCTTGACTTTTACCCTGGACATAACTCTGATATCATCAGGAAACTTTTTAGATAGATAGATCTCATTGAATAGAAGTGCAGTGCAAAAAAACATAACTCTGCTTTGCCTAAATAATGAGTTTTTGCCCTTTGTTCATTTTTTTTATACTTTCCTGTGTCCAGAACCTTCTCGGGGAGCATCACCCGGTTCAACCGGTTCTTGTTTAGATTTGCACCTGGGGTTTCGCTTTTGGATTTATCCAGTATTTGTAGAGTTATTTCCCTTGACTTAGTAAAAAGATTGAGAGAACAGTGGCGCGGTGGGGGCACCCGTGTCCTATGGACACATTTCTAGTTTTTGTGCCCCCACGTTAGTGGCGGGCATTTAGATTTACCCTTGTCCGGTTGTCCTTCCGTCCGTCCGCACTCACAGGAGAGTAATTATGTGGCTAGAGGGACAATAGGTAACTGTTCTTTCTCTTTGATGTCATTCATTCCGTAATGCTTTTATGTGGCTATTTTCTTTTGCGTGGCTAAAAAGAACAATAGAGAGAACAATAGAGTAGCCACATAATTACTGTCCTGTGAGAACGTCCGTCCTTCCGTCCGTCCGTCCGTTCACTTTTGTGTCGCACGTAACTCAAAAAGTATTTAACCTAGAGTCATGAAACTTTACAGAAATGTTGATCAGCATGTGTAGTTGTGCACCTTTGGTATTTTCGTCTGGATATTTTTAGCATTTTCAGAGTTATTGCCCTTGACTTAGTGAAATTTTGCAATTTTTAACTTGTGTCGCATGTAACTCAAAAAGTATTTGACCTACAGTCATGAAACTTTACAGGAATGTTGATCAGCATGTGTAGTTGTGCACCTGGGTATTTTCGTCTGGATATTTTTTGTATTTTCAGAGTTATTGCCCTTGACTTAGTAAAATTTTGCAATTTTCAACTTGTGTCGCTAATAACTCAAAAAGTATTTGACCTACAGTCATGAAACTTTACAGGAATGTTGATCAGCATGTGTAGTTGTGCACCTGGGTATTTTCGTCTGGATATTTTTAGTATTTTCAGAGTTATTGCCCTTGACTTAGTAAAATTTGGCAATTTTCAACATGTGTCGCACGTAACTCAAAAAGTATTTGACCTAGAGTCATGTAACTTTACAGGAATATTGATCAGCATGTGCAGTTGTGCACCAGGTATTTTCGTCTGGATTTATTAGGTATTTTTAGAGTTATTGCCCTTCACTTTGAAAATTTTTGCAATTTTCAACTTGTGTCGCAAGTTTCTCAAGAACGATTTGACATAGTCATTAAACCTTATGGGCAGGTTGCTCAGCATATTTTAGATTTGCACCTGGGGTTTCGCTTGTGGATTTATCCAGTATTTGTAGAGTTATTTCCCTTGACTTAGTAAAAAGATTGAGAGAACAGTGGCGCGGTGGGGGCACCCGTGTCCTATGGACACATTTCTAGTTTATTGTTGTTTTATATTTTGGCAATAATGTTTTCTATAAAATAATAACATGTCTTGGCTACTTTTTGCAAAGAAGTAAAATTTTCAAAAAAAATTTATTGTTTGATACTTGATGTTAATTAATGATAAATCGATGACTTCTAATCCAGTTACCTCTTTGGCGTGGGTTCGATCCACGGGAGATGCTTTGGTAGTTTAGCTTGGAGGAAGGTAGTCTAGTAATGGTGTAACTCTCCAGGAACGATGGTTAGGAAACTTGTAACCCGCCTATATGACTGAAATACTGTTGGGAAAAGGTGTAAAATGAAACAAACAAACAAACAAACATGTTTAATAATCTAGCACCAAGAAGACAAAATTTAGTCATCTGAAAATTCAAAGAAAATGGCAGACACTTAAAAAGGTAAAAATAAGACAAAAAACGACACATTCAATGCTTTTTGTTTATCAATTTGATTTAATCATAGACAAAGCTTAGCTGTTTTAAAATAAGATAGAAAAGATACTTGTCTAGTCCAGGGCTTGCTATTTTAAATGCAATTACTTTTTGTCATTTAAAATTCTTGAGTTTTGAATCGCGAGATCTGTAATCTATATTTACGTTAATATGTTTTCTAATTTGTCTTTATTATCTATTTAACATTAAACTGAAGAAGATTCCCGGCTGATTAATGCTTAAAGTGCGTCTAGGCAAATGAATGTTTTTTGAAGCTATTGAAATATTCTTGCACCAGATGGCGCTAGTGTTAGTTTAACGGTTTTCATTGACTTTTTTTCCTATCTAAAAATAATTCATTGAGACAATATCATACAAAGTTGATGATTTTACCGAAATTATCACCAATGTGAGTAAAATGTTGATCATTTTAGCATAATATTGTATCCCACAGGTGTAAAATTCATTGCAAATAATATATTTCTCACCAGTTAATTGTTACCATATGCTATGAAACTGTCAAGAATATTTTTGTTAATGTTTTATAACAGGATGTTTTGCAGTCTTCATGACTGTATGGTGTGATCTTCCTTAAATAAAATTGAAAGGGAGATATCAAAGTGGAGAAGTCCGTCCTGGCCAGATCCATACCTTTCAATCTGTTGGTCCAATGATACTTGGTGTTTGTTTGGTCTTACTACAGAAAATGTGACTGCCTTAACTTTGTTCTGTTTGGTTTAATTACAGAAAGAATGACAGTTGTTTGGTTTTGTTACAGGAAGTATGGCAGACTTCGCATTGTTTTGTTTGTTTGTACATTTGTATTTCAGGAAGTATGGCAGTCTTCACATTATTTAGTTTGTTTTGTTACAGGAAGTATGGCAATTTTCTCATTGATTTGTTTGGTTTTATTTCAGGAAGTATGACAGACTTCACATTGTTTAGTTTGTTTTGTTACAGGAAGTATGGCAATTTTCTCATTGATTTGTTTGGTTTTATTTCAGGAAGTATGACAAGCATAAGTTTGTTTGGTTTGGGTACAGAAAGTATGACTATCTTTACTTTGTATTTCAGGAAGTATAGCAGGCTTCACATTGTTTTGTTTGGTTTTATTTCAGAAAGTATAACAATCTTCACATTGTTTTGTTTGGTTTTATTTCAGGAAGTATGACAAGCATAACTTTGTTTGGTTTGGGTACAGGAAGTAGAACTATCTTTACTTTGTATTTCAGGAAGTATAGCAGGCTTCACATTGTTTTGTTTGGTTTTATTTCAGAAAGTATAACAATCTTCACATTGTTTTGTTTGGTTTTATTTCAGGAAGTATGACAAGCATAACTTTGTTTGGTTTGGGTACAGGAAGTAGGACTATCTTTACTTTGTATTTCAGGAAGTATAGCAGACTTCACATTGTTTTGTTTGGTTTTATTTCAGAAAGTATAACAATCTTCACATTGTTTTGTTTGGTTTTATTTCAGGAAGTATGACAAGCATAACTTTGTTTGGTTTGGGTACAGAAAGTTTGACAATCTTTACATTGTTTTGTTTGATTTTATTTCAGGAAGTATAGCAGGCTTCACATTCTTTTGTTTGGTTTTATTTCAGAAAGTATAACAATCTTTACATTGTTTTGTTTGTATTTCAGGAAGTATGGCAGTCTTCTCGTTGGTTATTCCTGATCATGTTTGGTATACCTACAGCAGTAATATCAGTCGTGTGTTATAGTCTATGTTGTATGGACACTGTTGATGACGAAGTCCACAGTGATGATGAAGATTCTGATGAAGAATACAGAGCTCTTGTTCAAGGTATAAATTCTGGATTATTATAAAGCATACCTGTAAACTGTTGATTTTAAACATCTAAAGACAGAAAATATATTATTTCAGAACCTTGTTTTTTGAAAATATGTAGTTACTTTAATAATCCTTGAACTTGTTGATGTATTTCTTCTTCTTTTTTTTCAGAACAACAAAATGTAAAGCCAGTTGAAGACAAAGAAGATAAAGATTTACCAGTAGCTGGTCATGAAAAAGCAGAATGAATGTCTCAGTGTGCCTTTAATCTCCAGGAGTGTTCTCTCATTTTTAGCTCACCTGAGCACAAAGTGCTACAAGGTGAATTTTTGTGATAGCTCAATGCCTCTCAATCATAGTCCATTGTTGTCAACAGTTACTTTTAATAATCTTGCCTCCAAAACCACTGGTAACATTTTTAACAAACTGTCTTCAGGTGGTCCTTTTCAAACAAGAATAAACTTTTAAAAAATTCTGAAACTACAAAACCTTGTAAGTTAAGATACTAAAGGGCATATTCTAATGATTCTAAATTGTACCTCTTACATAAAAAATGTCCTGCCCCTGGGATCACTTGTAACATGGACTTTGTAGGAAAATGTTTCAAAATATTCTAATTTGATACTTTCAAGCCCTCGAGAAGATATTTGGTTTGTAGCATGTCCTAGTGGGTCTCTTTTGAAAATTAATAAATTTAGTGGGAGAGTGGGGGTTAAAATTGAGTCTGACTCTGTAGACTTTTTAAACTTACCATTTTACACAAGGGAGCGATATTGACCCTCTTGGGTCTCTTGTACACCATTTTCTAGGTTTTAAGTTTATAAATTTATAGTTTTAAGAGAACAGTCAAAAACTTTTGCATCTGATTATTAACTTTTATTTGTTTGAAATTAACCAATCAAAAGTGCTGTATCATTGTAGACTGGACATTGTTATTTGAAATTAACCAAAAGAAAAGTTGTATTTGAAATTAACCAATGGAAAGGCTGTATTTGAAATTAACCAATAGAAAAGCTGTATTTTTTATCCCCCCGCCGAAAAATTAATATATAGATATAGAAATAGTCTCCGTCCGACCTTCCGTCCGTTTGTCCTTCCGTCCGACATTTTTGTCCGGAGCATATCTCTAAAAGTATTTGAGTTATCAACTTGAAACTTCATAGGTGGATAGACCTCATTGAGGAGGAGTGCAGTGCACAAGAATGATAACTCTACCTTGCATGATTTTTGAGTTATTGCCCTTTGTTATTTTTCAAAATTGATTTTTGTCCAGAGCATAACTCCAAAAGCCTATGAGATATTAACATGAAACTTCATAGGTGCATAGATCTCACTCAGGAGGTGTGCAGTGCCTAAGAATGATAACTCTACCTTTCATAATTTTTGAGTTGTTGCCCTTTGTTATTTTTCATACCTAATTTTTCACCTGAGTGGAGCATAACTCAAAAAGTGTATGAGATATCAACATGAAATGTCATAGGTGGATAGATCTTATTGAGGAGGAATGTTGCGCGCAAGAATGATAACTCTTCCCTATACAATTTTTGAGTTATTGCCCTTTTTTATGCCCCCACAATGTGGGAGCATATAGCGTTGCACTTGTCCGTCCGTCAGTCCGTCCTTACGTCCCGAAATCTTGTGAACCCAACTCCTCTTAAACCGGATGGCAGATTTTGCTTAAACTTACAGGGATGAACAACCTTTATGTGTAAATGGTAGTAAAGGAAGGAATTTTCGCTGCGACCAAATTTAACAGAATTATGGCCCTTTGTTGATTTTTTCACTATATACTATGTAGAAATTTTGTGAACGCAACTTCTCTAAAACCAGAAGGCAGATTTTGCTTAAACTTACAGGGATGAACAACCTTAAGGTGTAGATGGTAGTAAAGGAAGGAATTTTTGCTGCAACCAAATTTAACAGAATTATGGCCCTTTGTTGATTTTTTCACTATATACTATTTAGAAATTTTGTGAACGAAACTCCTCTTAAACCGGATGGCAGATTTTGCTTAAACTTACAGGGATGAACAACCTTAAGGTGTAGATGGTAGTAAAGGAAGGAATTTTTGCTGCGACCAAATTTAACAGAATTATGGCCCTTTGTTGATTTTTTCACTCTATACTATGTAGAAATTTTGTGAACGCAACTCCTTTTAAACCGGATGGCAGATTTTGCTTAAACTTCCAGGGATGAACAACCTTAAGGTTTAGATGGTAGAAAAGGAAGGAATTTTTACTGCAACCAAATTTTACAGAATTATGGCCCTTTGTTGATTTTTTCACTTTATACTATGTAGAAATTTTGTGAATGCAAACCGGATGGCAGATTTTGCTTAAACTTCCAGGGATTAACAACCTTAATGTGTAGATAGTAGTAAAGGAAGGATTTTTTGCTGCGACCAAATTTAACAGAATTATGGCCCTTTGTTGATTTTTAGTTTTCAACTTGTGGCACATGTAGTCCAAAAAATATTTGACCTAGAGTCATAAGATTGACAGAACAGTGGTGTGTGGGGGCATCAGTGTCCTATGGACACATTTCTAGTTTTCATGCTATTTTGTCCAGAGCTTATCTCAAAAAGTATTTGAGGTATCAACTTGAAACTTCAAATGTGGATGGATCTCATTGAGGAGGAGTGCAGTGCTTAAGAATGATAACTCTACCCTGCATTATTTTTGAGTTATTGCCCTTTGTTATTTTTCAAAATTAATTTTTGTCCAGAGCATAACTCAAAAAGCCTTTGAGATTTCAAAATGAAACTTCATAGGTGCATAGATGTCACTCAGGAGGTGTGCACTGCAAAGGAATGATAACTCTACCTTTTATAATTTTTGAGTTATTGCCCTTTGTTCTTTTTATACTTAATTTTTCAATTCAATTTTTTTTCTCAAAAAGTATTTGAGGTATCAACTTGAAACTTCATAGGTGGATAGATTTTACTGAGGAGGGATGCAGCACACAAGAATGATAACCTACCCTGCATTATTTTTCAGTAATTGCTCTTTGTTATTTTCAGCCATCAGTATTCACATAGGTTTCAAATCTGTAATCACTATAGCCATCAGTTTTCATTACCAAAAGACCTCTTAAAATGGAATTATTCTGCTCTACTACATATACATTCTTCCAATGAGCAAACACATTTGGCGGGGGATGGCCATGTTGACATGGCTCTTGTTAAAGACTGGTTTTCTGACTATGAATCTAAAATCTTAAAATCAGTTTTCCATTTCAAAACAATCATTGATTTTGTTATTGTTAAGTATTTTATCTTGTTGTATGAAATTATGTCAGTTGACTTTGTGACCTATATTTCTGATGAATTTAATTTATTGATGTTTTTATACCAATGTATAATATTGTATGTACAATGTGTATTTGTCAGTTTGCATGTTTACATTTCTTTTTAAGATATTTACTTTTCTTCAAGAAGTTCACATTGCAAATAAACAGTCTGTTAGATTTATGTAATTTCTATATTTTAGATATTTTTATTGTTCTAAAGACGAGATATACATGTATATGAAATCCAAACTGTTAGGAAAAGAGACATGTAGTACAGGTATAGCCTGTAGGATAAAAGAGTTTACAATTGCCATAGACAAAAATAATTTTTGTATTTATCTTATTTTTATCCTATCTATTAATGTCATATACAATGTATTCATTGAATTCATAGAATATTTACATATAATGTTCAAAAGCTCTTCCAGACTAGGTTGGCAAATGATGAGACAAGGGATACAATCACGGCAAGATTTTGGTAGATTTGCATACACTTGGGTAATTTAAAGGCCCATTATGCCTCAGAAGTGCTTTTTATTATAGTTTCCTAAATGTTTTGGGTTTTTAGTATCCTGTAATACCTTTCAAAAAAATACTCTTTGGCCATTAAACTTTCTTTTGCTTCTGTTAGTTTTTGCAATAAGTACAGTTATAGTGATTTAGTATTTTGTATGGAAGTCAAAATACTACTTTGTTTACATTTTGCAACTTTTATGACAATTAATTTCAGCTTCAGTCCCATTTTCTTCTGTCAATAAACATCTAACATGCTCTAAAAACCATTATTTAAATGATATTAAACTTAATGTTTACCTTTTATGTAGAAGTAAAAAGTTATTCCTTTCTGAAGCATAATGTGCCTTTAAGGAATATTGTACTTGTAAAGCCCATCTTATAAGGGTAATAAACGAATTTAAAACATTCAAAACAAATAGGCAAAATATTTTCTATAAATAATAATAACTATTTATAAAATTGTTTATTGTTAATGAATAATTATTCTTCTATATAAACATGTGATGGTAAAAATTGTATCTGAAAATAACTGCATGTATGATTATTTTATCAAAGATGTGAACCAAAATATCCATGAACCAAAATTATGCTTATGAAAGCTGTCTGCCAGTTAAAGAAGCATGCCGCCAGATTCATGCTAATTTTCATAAAAAATTTATAAAATGTAAAATACTTTCAAGTGAACAAAAAAGTAATTTACACATCAATCCACGTAAATTACCCAATTAATAATGTTAATTATGTAAAAAAAATAAAAAAGAAGCCCTTACTGCATAACTCATCAATAGAAATATGGTGATAAATACATTCATTGATTGTTACATGTAAATTATTACTTTACTAGTATATTGTTACATGTAAATTATTACTTTACAAGTATATTGTTACATGTAAATTATTACTTTACTAGTATATTGTTACATGTAAATTATTACTTTCCTAGTATATTGTTACATGTAAACAAGCAAATTCGTTGAATTTATATCCCCCGCCGAGTACTGGTTATTATTAACACAACAAGTTAGACTGAAGACATAAGGCTTTATTTATATATTAATCATGGCATAAACTGTAAAATTCTTTGAACTTGAAGCCTTGTACCTTCAAACAAGAAGAGTTTTTAAGTTTTCACTATATACATATAAGGAAAATCTATGACCCCCTGGAGTGGGGCCAATTTTGACCCCAGGGCTAAAATTTGAACAATTTTGGCAGAGGACCTATATGTTATATCATATACCAAATATCAAAGCTCTAGGCCTTGTACTGTCAGACAAGATTTTTTAATTTTGCATTTTTGAAACTCCTTTTCTGGCCCCGTGTGACTGATGATTGTGATTGAAAATTACAAAATTTTACTAAGTCAAGGGCAATAACTCTAAAAATACTAAAAATATCCAGACGAAAATACCCAGGTGCACAACTACACATACTGATCAACATTCCTGTAAAGTTTCATGACTCTAGGTAAAATACTTTTTGAGTAACATGCGACACAAGTTGAAAATTACAAAATTTTACTAAGTCAAGGGCAATAACTCTAAAAATACTAAAAATATCCAGACGAAAATACCCAGGTGCACAACTGCACATGCTGATCAACATTCCCATAAAGTTTCGTTGAATTCCAGCCATTAGTTGCAGAAAACTACTCCGGAAACGAAATTCAGACAAAATTTTACTGAGTCAAGGGCAATAACTCTAAAAATACTAAAAATATCCAGACGAAAATACCCAGGTGCACAACTACACATACTGATCAACATTCCTGTAAAGTTTCATGACTCTAGGTCAAATACTTTTTGAGTAACATGCGACACAAGTTGAAAATTACAAAATTTTACTAAGTCCAGGGCAATAACTCTAAAAATACTAAAAATATCCAGATGAAAATACCCAGGTGCACAACTACACATACTGATCAACATTCCTGTAAAGTTTCATGACTCTAGGTCAAATACTTTTTGAGTTACATGCGACACAAGTTGAAAATTACAAAATTTTACTAAGTCAAGGGCAATAACTCTAAAAATATCCAGACGAAAATACCCAGGTGCACAACTTCACATGCTGATCAACATTCCCATAAAGTTTCGTTGAATTCCAGCCATTAGTTGCAGAGAACTACTCCGGAAACGAAATTCGGACAAAATTTTACTGAGTCAAGGGCAATAACTCTAAAAATACTAAAAATATCCAGACGAAAATACCCAGGTGCACAACTTCACATGCTGATCAACATTCCCATAAAGTTTCGTTGAATTCCAGCCATTAGTTGCAGAGAACTACTCCGGAAACGAAATTCGGACGGAAGGACGGACGGACAACGCCAAAACTATATCCCCCTCCCGATTTCATCGGCGGGGGATAATTATTACTTTACTAGTATATTGTTACATGTAAATTATTACTTTACTAGTATATTGTTACATGTAAATTATTACTTTACTAGTATATTGTTACATGTAAATTATTACTTTACTAGTATATTGTTACATGTAAATTATTACTTTACTAGTATTTAAGTTTACTTTTATTAATATAAAGTTTATACTACAATTTGCTTAAGCTTGATTTTCTCGAAATATTTTGGCTGGTCTGGGGGCATGCAGCTTTACAGTAGCTGGTTTTATACCTGTTCATACCATTACGGTCTCATGGAGAGAACCCCTTGGGTTAGATCCTCTTCCATATAATGTGGTTGTACTCCTGTCATAAAGAATTAAATGTAGGGAACTTGAGCTTGGATCCATTTCATTCGACTGGTATATGCAATTTTGTTAGTAAATGAAGTTGTAAAGTAACCACATTATTTTACTGTTTCTTAAATATCCGACTGGATTTTCTCGTTTTTGCACAAGTGATGGAAAATATCACCATACATCCTGTTGGTGTGAAAAAGAATAACTGTATAGTTATAATAAATTAAATCGGCCGTACAGAATTTGACAGTCATATTAATTTTTTTTTCTTCATTTTCTCTGGAAATCTGTTTTTGAACATTGGTACTGAATGTTCAAGCCTTGTATTATTTTCATGACATTATCTCTTATAACTTACAATTGACTGTAGGACCTCAGGGTAAATGTGCATAGATTAATTTGCAGGTCTTTTTTTACTGTATACGGTATGGATGCTTTTTATTTTGAGTTTCATCATTTACATAATGTGGTTTTAAAAGCACAAGTTACACTTGAAATCTGAGTAGCATTACTATCCCAATCTTTAAAATGAATGAAAGGCAGGATACAATTATAATTTGAATATAGATCTACAACCTTATTATAAGAAATATCAGTTGTTCTGGAGATCAATTTACATAGGCGTGTTTCTGCTCTATGAATGTCTGTCAAAAAAACAATTCTTGTTAATACATCCAAACTTAAATTGCTTGCCATATTGTTTTTCTTTTACATAGAGTAAATTGTTGTAACTGTTTTACATGGAATGAGTTATTGTAAGTAAACTTGTGTCTAAATGTTGTGAAAGCTTACTTTTCTTTGTATGAAATATGACGGAATTATCTTATCAGTTATCTGTATTTCTAGTTTTGTTGTACTGGTACTTTATTTGAATATTTTTATGTCTCTAAAAATTAATAAAAGAATAAATTCAAAAATTAAAAAAAAAAGTTCCCTTTGTCTTTAATTCACACAACTATATTGGATGGTAATTATTAAAATGTTATTCATAGAGTGACCAATCATTACTCATATCATGATTATCAAGGACACTTACGCTGTCTCGAACACATTGCCAAAAATATTTCAAGCCCCGGTAACTGTAACAATTCCAAACCCCAACAAAAGGTAGTATTGGTTATCATGATAGGTAATAATAGGACAGCTGTCAAGGCAGTACGTCTGTTTGATATACAGTGCTATACAAAAGCTATTTTTAGCCTCCTGACCTTGAGCAACCTCGTTTTTATTAGTGCATAATTATGTGAAACTGCAAAATTAGCTTTACATTAATGAATATCTAGTTATAACAGTCCAATTGCATTAATTCTTTTTAGAAAGTTACTTTTACATCACACTACAAAGTCATATAGCAAATTTCAATCAAGGTTCACAGATACAGGAAGACCTTTGGTGCCTTTCCTTTAATTATTTTAGGCACAAACAGCCACCTGAACTACTGACGTTCCTTACATGAAAGAATTAAAAGTCCCTTTTGGAGGCAAATGGTTTAAAGTCGATAACCACTTGGCCACAGAAGCCCCCTTGTCAATTCTATTGGTGTCATTAAAATAATTGGAGAACAAATAAATGCTATGAATGTCTTGATAAAAATTGTGCCACATCTTGACCTAAACAGTATTGCAGATAAAACATCTACTCCATATCCTCGCAAAACAATGATACAAGTTGTATAGTATAAGCTTGCAATAAATGAAACACTATCTGTTCGGACTTTCTACAATCTGATTTGTAAGCCTTGGAGCAATAATTTGGAATTAACAACTTGTCTGGTAGTAATCCAACAAGTTTCTAATCAACAGATTTAATATTTTATTTTTCACAAATTCTAATACATTGTCATTTTATATTAATCATCATCTCCACTGTATTTCCTGTCATACATCTTCTAGAAGGAACCCCTCTATTTCTTTCTTCATATTTGATCTGAAAAATAAAAGACTGGTCAATCCCATATTTTCATTTTATCTAAAATTTTATGATACAGCACAAAATATGTCTGAAGTTAAATTTTCTCAACTCTAATCTCAGATATTTTATTTGGTCTGAAACAGGCAAAAAATACCTGCAACTACCAACTACTAGAAATGTGTCCATAGGGACACAACTGGCCATAGCATTTAACAGTTTTGTCAGTCTACACACAGATAGCATGATGGATGGACAAAGGCAAATCTATACACCCCATCCTTAAGTACTGGGGGTAGTAGGGGCATAAAAACAAAACTAGGTACTTCTGGCACATCAAAATCCTTATGTGCATCATTTAAACATAAAGCAACTATCAAATTCTACTCTTTTAATGACTAAGAATCAGAGTTATATACTAATTAATCTATATTTTCACACATACAATTTGTATATTATCTCTTCTTTTTTTTAAACTGAAAGAACATGCTTTCTTCAAGAAGCAGAACAAATATCTTGTTCATTTTTCAAAAGATGGTCATACATAAGCATGTACAAATATTTTAATATGAACTCTCAATTGTTATCAACCAAGAAAAATAAAAATAAAGTTGACTGAAACTAACCGTCTATTTCTCCATGCTACATCCTTCAGGACATACTCGGGTAATTTATTCACATCTTCCTAAAACCAGAAACATACAGTAATTTATACCAAAGAAATTAAGAACTTAAAAGAACATGAACCACTGTCACTGAAGTAACAAAGGTAAAAAGATGGAAATACAAGATGACTATTAAAGTCTGGTCATAAAAAGCTTAAATTACATTCATAATAAGATTTTGTAGCAGAAACATTTATGGATTTATGATCTGCCCTCACCTACCAGTAAGAATGCACAGAGCTGCAGCTATGGGGTTTTCTTGTTTGAGGTACCATAATGCACAAAAAGGGTACCTGTTATCATTACCAGCATGGTTAACTGTTAAAAAAAACAAGAAAATTAACAGGAAACAACTTTACTTACCATGTCTCTGACTATAAGTCGACATCCATAACACAAATTTGACTTTACTTCATCTCTATTTAGGCTGAAATATTGAAATAAAAAATAAATATGAATATAGATTAATCTGATTGTGTAGTGAGCAGTATAAAAGTCACTCTATTTCACATCTCAGTTTCATATCATACAACTATAAGTTGGATTGTCTAAAGCAAAACTGTTATATTTTCCCAATCAAAAAAGCTTAATTGTTTTAATTAAAACTAGAACTGCCACTATCATGGCGTGAATACCCCCGCATACCACTTTGTCAGAATCAACAGTGGCCATTTAGAACTCAAGGACAACCTCCCTGCCAAATCTGAGGTTACTAAGCCAGTGCATTGCTAAGTTATGTATTCTACATGCTTCAAATGTGAAAATGTCAAAATCAATACACTCTGGACAGGCATTCTGAAGCAATTGAGGGGAAAAGCTTTATTTTGACAAGGTCCCTGTGACCTTGACCTTTGACCCAGTGACCTCAAAATCAATACGGATCATTGACTAATCATGACTAACCTCCATGCCAAATATGAAGACTGTGGGTCAAAGGAATCTTAAGTTATTGGGCGGACAAGCTTTTTGAAGTCAAGGCCCCTATGGCCTTGACCTTTGGCCTGGTGACCTCAAAATCCATAGGGGTCATCTACTAATCATGACTAACCTCCATGCCAAATATGAAGACTGTGGGTCAAAGGAATCTTAAGTTATTGGGCGGACAAGCTTTTTGAAGTCAAGGCCCCTATGGCCTTGACCTTTGGCCTGGTGACCTCAAAATCCATAGGGGTCATCTACTAATCATGACTAACCTCCATGCCAAATATGAAGACTGTGGGTCATAGGAATCTTAAGTTATTGGGCGGACAAGCTTTTTGAAGTCAAGGCCCCTGTGACCTTGACCTTTGACCCGGTGACCTCAAAATCGATAGGGGTCATCTACTTATCACGACTAACCTCCATGCCAAATATGAAGACTGTGGGTCAAAGGAATCTTAAGTTATTGGGCGGACAAGCTTTTTGAAGTCAAGGCCCCTGTGACCTTGACCTTTGACCCAGTGACCTCAAAATCAATACGGATCATTGACTAATCATGACTAACCTCCATGCCAAATATGAAGACTGTGGGTCAAAGGAATCTTAAGTTATTGGGCGGACAAGAATAAACCGACGGATGGCCGGACAGCCGGACGGCCGGACGGACAACCTGATTCCAGTATACCCCCCTTACAACTTTGTTGTGAGGGGGTATAACTATCCACAACTACCCACTATTGACTATGATAACTATGATTTGATGCTTGAAAGCATTAATAACAATGTAAGTTTTATATATCATATTTTAACAGGTTCAAATCTTATTGTTGAAACATGAAAATTACTAAGATGTGGAAAAAAATATCCCATGGTATATATTCACATGTAATGTGTTTTTTATGTAAGCTTGCAGTACCAATTGTAGACTTGACTATAACATATGAGCCGCGTCATGACAAAACCAACATAATGGGTTTGCAACCAGCGTGGATCCAGACCAGCCTGCGCATCCGCGCAGTCTGATCAGGATCCATGCTGTTCGCGATCAGTTTCTCTACTTGTTATAGGGTTTGTAAGCAAACTGCATGGACCCCCGATCGGGCCCTGAGCGGATGGGGAAAGGGCCCTGGTCGGGATCCTGCGGGCCCCAAAAACCCCCATTTGAATGGTTTTTTCGTGACCCCCAGCCCCAATTATTAATGGCATACACCCCTTAAACCACACAAATTAAATACAGAAAAAAACCCAAAATTCCCAAACAAACCCAGGTGTTACATTTTTGATGACAACCCCCATCCCCTTCTCCAAAACTTTAAACCAGTTTTGGCAGAGTTGTCTCCCTTATTAACACTTCCACATGATATTTTCTGGGAAAATTCAACAGCCGACAGTGCAGAGGATGCTCCAACACTTTTTGTGTCTAATGGACCGCCTGTAAGTTTAAAAAACAAAGAGGGCCATGATGGCCCTAGATCGGCCCTCACCTGAATTATCAAACTCATCCAAACAATTACTAGACAAGCATTCTGACCAAGTCTCATGACAGCGGTGAGTCAAAAATTGTGACCACTAACAGTGTTAACAAAGGATTATCCATATTTGAGCAGTGCGACCTAGTTTTTTACCCAGGTGACACATATTCAAACTTGACCTAGAAATCATCAAACAAACTTTCAGACCAAATTTCCAGGATACTTGGATCAAAACAGTAGCAACTAGAGTGTTAACAAGATTTTTCTATTTTTAGCTCCGGTGACCTAGTTTCACATGCGATTTCGAACTCATCCAAGCAATTACCTAGACAAAACATCCTGACCAAGTTTGATGATAATTGAGTCGAAAATGTGACCACTAGAATGTTAACAAGGTTTTTTTCCATATTTGGGCAAGTGTGACCTAGTTTTCATCCAAGATGACCCATGTTCGATCTTGACTTAGAAATCATCAAAAACAAACTTTCAGACCAATTAAACAGAATATTTGGATCACAACAGTAGCCACTAGAGTGTTAACAAGATTTTTTCTATTTTTTAGCTCCTGTGACCTAGTTTTTTCATCTCCGAAATGTCCATGTTCGATTTATTCCAGCAATGACCTAGACAAGTTTCCTGACCAAGTTTGATGACAATTGAGTCAAAATTGTGACCACTAGAGTGTTAACAAGGTTTTTCTATTTTTAGCTCCTGTGACCTAGTTTTTTCTCATCCGAGATGACCATGTTCGAACTCATCCGAGCTATCACCTAGACAAGCATCTTGATCAAGTTTGATGATGATTGATGCAAAAATGTGACCGCTAAAGTGTTAACAAGGTTTTTTCTATTTTTTAGCTCTGGTGACCTACTTTTTCATCCGAGATGACCCATGTTCGAACTCATCCAAGCTATCAACTAGATAAGCATCCTGACCAAGTTTGATGATGATTGAATGCAAAAATGTGACCACTAGAGTGTTCACAAGGTTTTTTTCTATTTATAGCTCCGGTGACCTAGTTTTTTCATCCGAGATGACCCATATTCGAACTCATCCGAGCTATTATCTAAACAAGCATCCTGACAAAGTTTGATGATGATTGGTCAAAAAATGTGACCACTAGAGTGTTCACAAGGTTTTTCTATTTTTAGCTCCTGTGACCCTAGTTTTTCATCAGAGATGACCCATGTTCGAACTCATCCAAGCAATTGACTAGACAAGCATTCTGACCAAGTTTGATGATGATTGGTTCAAAAATGTGACCACTAGAGTGTTCACAAGGTTTTTCTATTTATAGCTCCTGTGACCTACTTTTTCATCCGAGATGACCCATGTTCGAACTCATCCAAGCTATCACCTAGACAAACATCCTGACCAAGTTTGATGATGATTGGGTCAAAAATGTGACCTCTAGAGTGTTCACAAGGTTTTTCTATTTTTAGCTCTTGTGACCTAGTTTTTCATCCGAGATGACCCATGTTCGAACTCATCCGAGCTTTCAACTAGATAAGCATCCTGACCAAGTTTGATGATGATTGAGGCAAAAATGCGACCGCTAGAGTGTTCACAAGTAATTGTGGACGGCCGGACGGACGACGGACGATGGACATTCACCGATCCTAAAAGCTAACCCTGAGCAAGCTCAGGTGAGCTAAAAACAAAAACATGACTATGTCTTTGGTTAAAACAGAAATCATTTTAGTTTGATTGTATAGAAAGACATGCTCTCTAATCCATTCCTGTAATCAACAACTACTGAGCAATGAGTGTAAAGTTTCTTGCTCAAGGAAACGACGACTTGCCACTAACAGGGTTTGAACCTATGCGACTAGCAATCTGTAGATTATTAGTCCAACATGTTAACCACTGGACCATGCTGCCGTTGTGAATATGTCTTTAAATAAAGACCTTTCAAACAGTATGTATGTTTTTGTGTAATAATAATCAGTTTCATAAAATATACATAGAGGATATTTATTTGTTTTGCATGTAAGATTGAAATATAATTTCACTGAGTGAACACCAGATGCAATATTTTCACGAGTGGCGTAGCCACGAGTGAAAATATAATAGCTGGTGTTCACGAATGAAATATATTTCAATCTTATATGTAAAACAAATAAATTTTCTTTTTATTTCATGCTTTTTAAGTCATTTTAAGTATTTTTTATTGATTTTGCCGCATAACGTCGCGCATTCTCCTTTGTGATGTCATCACATCATGACGTCACATGATCGATTTTGAAATATAGTTCTGTTAAAGTTCTCTAACTTTGTTACATTTTCAACATGATTTATGGTGACATCGACTTTCTTTTCCTAAAGAATCAAAATTTACGTATGACGGCATTTTTTCTGCCTGTTATTCCATTTAGTTTGATTTTCTTTTCATCCGCATTCAGATATAGTCCGGCTACAGTGAAAATTATATTTTATAAATTTCACTAGTGGTTTATCAGAATATAATCATCTGATATATTACAATAAAACACTGGAAAGCATGAAATAAAAGCTGTATATCACACAATAGTTTTAAATAATCTGTGATCATAACTACCTGTGATCAAAAATTTGTACCAGTACTTTCCACTCAGTACCTGGCAACTTTTTAAAATGAATCATGTTAAACGGTTTCAAAACTAAAGTAAAATGGATAGTAAAATGTTGTTTTTAACCAATCGTCATTTATAAACATGAACTCGCATTGAGTTCTGACTTGTCAACTTGTATCATAGTTTAGAGACCTTTCTATTGAAAATGTGCCCCAAGTTAAATAGTATACCGCCCTAACTTGAGTGCATGTATTAGATACACTCCAGTTACCACACTGTCTGTCAGGATCAAAATAGCATGCTCATTGATTGGCTTATTTTTTTCTGGGGTTTACATATTAAGACGACAAGGAACAATAACAAAAGAAAAATCGTATTCAGATGCTAGTTAATTTATTCTGGGGTTTCATACTGTGACAACGGGGACAGTGATTTTATTTTCGCCTACGATACAACAGAGCAAAAACATCAAAATACTTGGCAATCTAATAAAGAAATACCTTACTACAAATATGTGTGAATTCAGCAAAATGCATAAATGCACAAACAAAATTCCTACCCTTTGAAATAAATGCCAACATAGTAATAAAAATATTTCACAGTTTCTAAAAATAGATATTCATCACTTCACCATTATCACAATTGCATCATACTGGCATGGCTTACCCATTATCAGAATAAACTTAATTTCAGGTATAATAAAAGCACTACAGGCTGTTTCATGTTGAAACAATTATCTTATATTAAGCTAAAATCTGTCTCATAAATTATGCAGAAACTTTTTTTAATTTCTTATACAGAAGAAACATGTGGAAGACGTTTATTTCATCATGAAAGAAATTTATTGGATCACACATTAATATGTCATTAAGTAAAGAATAATACAGTGAAACCTGTTTATTTGATCACATTTTAATTTGTCAAGAATAGTATGGTAAAACTTGATTACACTTTAATTTGTCAACTAAGACTGATATAGCAATTCTTGTTTATTTGAATAGCATTTCAAACTGTCAATTAAGTCAATATTTATACAGCCAAACCTGTCTATTTCATTACACATTCATTAGGATGGACTCGTCCATCTTTAAATCTGAACAAAACCATTCAGCATTTTTAGGGAAAATTTTAAAATTAGTTACATCTGAGTAACAACAGTGCAGATGACAATCAGATTTGCCACATGTGTATATAAATGAAACTGAGCATTCATCTTTCTTAAGGAATTGGAAAATAACAAAATAACTTAATTTTTCATAGGTGAATTCAAAGATGAAGCCTCATTACAAAACCTGCTGATTTAGTATAATGAACTTGTCCAGCTTTGAAATTGGACCTGTCCATTGTTAGTATGCAGGGGGGATTTGATATCTAAATAATAGATAACATAGCAGATTGTATTAGAATCTGGTCAAACTGCAGAGATTTGCACTCTGACCTGGCTGTATATCGCAGCCCAAACATTCAAGAGATTAATATGAGATTCTTAGACTGTGACCAAAGCAGAAGGTAAAATATGGTATCTCACCTTACACATGGTACAGTATTTATCAGCCTTCTTCTCTACACTAGAATCTAATTTCTCTCCCGTTCTGAAATATATAAATATCATTCTGAACACAAAGATTGTTGACGCCCTAGAGAGTAATTTATGCTAATTTCAAAGGTTTGTCAAACAGGGGCATTAAACTAATGACCGTCTGCACTCCAATCATACATATTATAATGTCATCATGTACATTGTATATTTATGTTTAAATCTGCCATATATATAGCAGATACTGTTCTAGAACTAAACATTAATTTCAATGTATAAAAGTTCAAAGGCCATTTTAGTATACAAGTCCCTAAACAATCTTCTCCCTGATTATATGCAAAATCTTTTTACAAATACAGAAAATAAATCATTAAGATCATATGAACAAAAACTTCTTTTAGTCCCCAAACCAAGAATTGAATTCTGCAGAAAATCCCTATCATATTCAGGCTCAAAATTTTGGAACTCCCTCCCTTTAAACATAAGAAATTCTTCCAACTTACAAACATTCAAAACAAATTATCTTAAATGGTGGTTCTCTGGTGGGCACCAAATAATCTAGCTATGTTTTAATATCACATATATACATGTATGTCTCATAAAATGTACAATTTCATACTTTCAAATGTTTGTATTCATTTTCTTATTGCATTTTTTCAATTACTCAACTTTTCTTTGTTGTATAACTTGTTATACATTTAGTTTCTTTTTTGTTTATATAAGTCTTTGTTTGTAACTGTATATAATGTACATTTTTGATAGAGGCTCATAGGGAAGACTGGGCTTGCCTAACTATGTTGCCTCTTTAAATAAAGTCTTTATTATTATTATTATTATTATTATTATTATACTGAATTATTTAGAACTCTATAAACATTTTTTTTTCAAGAAATATTTTATAAGAACATCTATATGATACGTTTTTCCTGTTTTTATCAATATTTGTAATATTTCTGGAAAATGTGCCCATTGTAAACCAATCCACTTTAAAGGAATTTGACAACAAATACAGAGATTGTTAAGTAGCAAACAGTGCAGATCCTGGTTGGACTACACAACTTTGTAATGGAAACATAATTATGTCCCGTTTTATTGCAGCTAGTAATTATAATCATATACTTATTCTTGACCTGTGAACTTTATGTTTGTTTGTTTGTTTGTTTCATTTTACGCCTTTTCCCCAACAGTATTTCAGTCATATAGGCGGGTAGTTTCCTAACCATCGTTCCTGGAGAGTTACACCAGTACTAGACCACCTTCCTCCGTGCTTAACTACCAAAGCATCTCCCAGGGATCGAACCCACGCCAGAGAGGTAACTAGATTAGAAGTCATCGCCTCTAACCCCTCAACCACGGAGGCGGTTGCCCTGCTTTGCAAATGACAGTCCATATGACTTTCAAGGATTTCAAATGACAAAACAAAAAAATTAAGCTACTAACAATACTGAGCCTAGTCTGACAACACAAAGGCTCTATGTAATGGTGGCAAAGGCTAATCATTTATGGATTCTAACAGGTTTAAGGTCTAAAAAAAGGAAGTTCTATTCATAGATATTTATTTACCTCATTATATTGCTCACAGTAGATGGGTAGTCTGCCTGCAGACCTGTCACAAAGCTCTCTGTCAAATGTTCTATACTCACACCTGTCTGTGCCTGAAGTACAAAGGCCATATATCTTTAAAGCCATAGATTCATAAATCCTAAAAACTGCCATATACTCATACATCTTAAAAGCTGCAATAAATCAATAATTTTGACAGTAAAACATTTATAAATAAAATATCCATATACAGGATAAAAGCCTAAAAGTCATATGATATAACCATAAAATCTATAAACCTAAATGCTTATACATATTCATTAATCTTAAAATCCCATAAATTTTTTGTCATACATGTATATTCATAGATATTTAAAGTCACATATCCATACCCTTGAACAAGAATAACATCTAACTGATACATAATTTGGAAACATTTGCCCTTGACAATAATTACATGTGTTTTTGAATATGGAAAGGCACTTCAATAAAATACAAAGAAATAGATTCTCAAAATAATATATAAGAAGACTGATGATAAACCTACTGTATTATTTCAAAAATGGAAAGTGAAGAACATTTGATATCTAGAATTAAACATTTTTTCCATGAAAATTTTTAACAAAAGTTAACAAGCATGATATTTCAGCTGTGCAGAGTCCCAAATGTTTCAGGTATTTAGCTCCCTTGTCAAAAACTGTATACATTATTGCATTGACAAAATTCAAAAATAAGCAAAGTCAGACAGTAAAGGCAATTAACTTACCTTTGTTGTTAATGATGGAATAAAGACAGATTCCACATTGTGGAAAGAATTGTAAATTGCTGCCTCTTTTGAGCTAAAATCCCTGAAACAAATTAAACTGAATATATAAAACTTACAAACTAGCATCAATACTGCTTTGTCTATCCTACTAGTATAAAACCAGGCCAGTCTGTCTTTCTGTTAAGTGAAAACAGACTGCTTGATAATGAAACCTCTCTAATTTACAATACAATGTACCTGTCTTACACAGGACAGCAAGCTTCACTTTTCACAGTGCTGGATAGTTAACTTACAGCAAGATCGAAAAATGGGAAGTAACTTATATAAATTCATATTATCTGCCCATTTGCAATGGAGTCAAGTTTTGAAAGTAAACATATACCAAGTCTGAAATAAACAACTTAAATAGCTTCTGAGGAAATGGACATTAAAGAAATGTTTATCAATGCTGATGCCAATGCCAAGTAGATCAGGACAAAAGCATCTCTTGTGTAACTTAAACTCCATGTAGTAAGAGACATGTGGTTCAAAATCTGCCACCTTGGTTTAAAATTAGCCACATTAACCACTTGGCGAAGGCCCCCATCTCCATACTTAAATATAATTTGCAATTTATTTTGTATATATCATTTTTCAGAATTTTCTATACAATATCTTAGCATTATCCAGCAAATGTTCAGTATTTATCTTGAGGTGTCCTTGTATTGTTACTTTTCAGTACAATACATATGCTTTTTAATATACTAAATATTTTGAATGACTGTGAGCATATTGTTTTAAACAAAAAGTCATAATCATTTACCTCATGGGCCTGAGAAACATGACATCATCATGCCTTCTGTCAGCGAATGCCTGGAAAATATAAATATAGACTAATTGTTAAAAGCTAAATGACGAAGTTCTGTAACTTTTGTTGCGAGCCTTATACCAGTGTCTATTCTAGGATTTGAAAAATAGGGGGGATTTTTATCGAAAAATGAATTTTTTTACATTTGTTGATATTTTTCCTTCTTTCTCTATGTAAAATTTTCCCCCTGCCTCTGAAAAAATAGGGGGATTTCTCAAAAATATGAGTGAATCCCCCTCCTAGAATAGACACTGTATACAATTAATGTGATCTCAGAATTTTATTCAGTATATAAAAACCTATGAAAACACTGACACATGAACTGAAAATGCATGTGACAAAAGTATACATCTTTTATGGTAAACATCATTTAATTATGTGTTATAAAAAAATTTATATAGTATATGCAAACTTATGAGAAATCAAATACCAGAATTGATATAACAAATGTAGAAGACTTTTCAGTACATGCCAAATTTTATTTTGCCTGTTTAATTCATATTTGAAAATATCTTTCGGGATGATAAATTTGATCAAATTGTCCATTTACTCGCTATTGTCTAACTGCATGTTTATGCAAGCTTTTGTTTATTTGTTTATTGGTAATTAAAACTGTACCAACACTGTAAAGATCATACAGTGACTTTCCAGATTTACTGCTGGAGGAAGATCTGAGGTGCCCTTGTGTGCATCATTTCAGGCATGAGGAGACACCTAAGTACAGCCACTAATGTTCCATAACCTACCTGGATAGCTTCATCACATAAAAATATCCCTTCCTCACATAAAAATAGCCAAAGTTCCTGGCTGGACTGAAACCAACAGTGGTGAGGGGCTGTCTTCAGCCAGATATAAAAAATTAAGAATTGTTTCCCTCTTATATCACCAGCCTGTTGCTAACTTACCGCTACCATAGCAGCATGTGCCCCTCTTCCTGTAGAGATATCTGTAAGTAACCTCACAGCAAGCTGGGTACCACAGCTTCCTAACATCACCTTGGAATACCCACAATTCCTTGCTACATCTAGCAATATCATATTCCTGTAAATGAAAGGTAAGAAAGTTTGTTTGTTTGTTTTTTCTTTATTTCTTTACTAAATTACAAAAATAATGTGTGCATAAGCAGTGGCATAAGGTATCTGCCTCTCAATCCCAGGGATTGTAGGTTCCAGCCCTATTCAGGCCAACACCATAAATATTTGCTACGAATTTCAAATATAAGAAATATCTTTTTTTAAATACATGTAGGTCCTTCTCATTCCTTGCAAAAAAATTCAAAGCATAATGTTGTGTATAACTCTCCTACTCATTGGTCACATCAGTTACCACAGTTTTGCACCCAACCTGTCTTAATAACCTTTTATAAAACAGCAAGTAGCCTTGTGGTCGAGTTGTTTGCGCAAGAGACTAGTAATCTAAGGATTGCTATCTGCATAGGTTCAAACCCTGTCATGAGTCATTTTTTTCCTTGAGCATGGAACTTTACTCACATTTCTTAGTCCTTCACAATCATACTGATATATATTCTATATAAACTAAAACAACAATGTATACCTGAGTGAGCGTATAAAATCTTCTTTTGCTGACACAGACTTCATATTATTAAGGGTTTCCTTCAGTCTACGCTCCAAATCTTGATTTATCTCATATTTCCATTGTACCTCTTCTGTCTCTATACTTTCACCATCCCTTAATACAATAAAATCAACATTATTTACTGGTTACCTATCCTTTCTCCCTATAGTGTTACTTTGGTTACCAAGAGATAAGCCCCAGTGTTACCCTAAACAACAAGGTTGACATTGAAAAATTGCGATTTCAATAAATCACATAATTTTCAATATTTAATTCACTAAAGATTCTTAATTTGGAATAGAGATACAATTTTAAACCCATTTCAGGTTACTGTATTTTGAAACTATCTCTCTATTTTGCCTCTAGAGAGAAGTCAATTCTCCTTTTGCATCACTAGTTTGTACCCTAACTTTAATTTTTCAAAGTCAATGAGAAATAGTAAGAAAACCTTCTTTCTTTTAGAATGTTTACTTGTGAAATAAAAAACAAGCATGCATAACACTTTGATGATAGTTTATATCAATTATTCAAATTTTCAAAGTTTAATGGCATCCACTGTTATATATATTTGATATAATATATCCTTGATATTTTGCTTTCAATGGAAGCCATATCCAACAATAGTAAGGAGAAACAAATCTTAGCTTTTGCATAAAATCTTAAGTATGACTGAAGTACAAAAGATACAATATATATATACAATATAAAATACAGTATGTCTTTCTGTAAAAATATAAATTAATAAACATCTTGCAGTTGAAAAAAAAATTAGTTTGATATTTCCAGAGCACAAAAGACTTATCTTGATACTTGACTGGTTACCAAATTTTAAAGTTTAACAATAGCATGAAAAAAACCACAAAAGTAGACACAGTCTGATAAATTACGGTACCTGAATGCTGGACTGGAACCATTACATGGATTAACTGTGGTTGAACTGTCTGAAGTCTTCTCCTCATTGTCTGGTGTTAATGTAAATCCCTTTAAAAACAATAATAATATTACAAGTTTAAATTAAAGATATATATTATTATAACATTTTATCTCTAAATAAACACTTAAATATGGCTTTCAGTCTACTATTTCAATTAAAAGACAGAAATATGCTAAAAATAATCTGAATTGCAGTAGAACGATATATCAGAAATAAGACTGAAAATTCTGATTTCTTATTTTTAAAGGCAGGAATCAGTGTGTATAATCAATATATCAAAATCAACAGCCATCAGTAATATTTGATAATTGACAAACAGTTATATACAAAGATAAATCACTCAGACAATTACCTTAATTCTTACATACTGAAACCAAAAAGTGCCCTTGTAAGGAAAGGTAATGCAGGAACTGTAAAATAGGATCATACCATACATACCTCTTCTAGAGATTTGATATAACAGGTGAAACCAGTATTCTTCATAATTGAATGAATTTTCTCACAAATCGCCAATCTCTCCTCACCAGTCAGTCCTATAGTGGCTCCCTCTGCAATGTACAAATGTACAACTTCAATATTCACTTTGCTTTTTCTTGGCTTTTTTTTAGGGGGGGGGGGGAGAGGGGGAGGGGGCAGTGGGGAGACTTGATAACTTGATAAGTGTCTAAATTAATTTTGTTTGGTTTACAATTTCACTGACATTTGAAATATCATAAGGCAAATATCACAACCTTTAGTGAGGAAGACAAACTCTCCAGCCCTTCATTATCTATCTGGTAAAATCAAGAAACTGCTGACTTCTAAACCACCTGACTGGCTACCAAAAAATCTTGTTAACAGTAAATTTTCTAAGGTCGACTCAGATTTCAGGTACTTGATTGGTCAGAAACTTCACAGATTGTACACAGACCAACGAAAACCCTGAAGTTTGAGACAGAGCTAAAAAAATCATTATGATTGTATAACCTCAAGGACAGTTAAATGGATAGATGTCCATATAGGACTGATGTTCAAACTAAACCAAAACTTCGAGTCTATATTTCTTAATTGAGGATATGTGAAAGAATAAAATTGCCGCTATTGTAATTAGGTTATTCTCAATAAAACAAATTGTATAAAAAATTTCATACTCTCATAAAATACAATGTACAAAATGTAACAAAACATCTCTGAAAACAAATGTTCTTACAAACTTGTTCTTACCATCTATAAACAGAACTCCAGGTCGAAATCTCAGCTTCTTGTGTGCCCTCTGACTGAGGCCCTGTTATTAATATAAAAACATCAGTATACAGTTTTTGTAGTAAGAAAGAATGTTCTTGACTCTATTAAACCGAACAACAGCCACATCATCCTGAGCATATTAATAGCCTGCTTAGTCTTGCCAGATTCTATACAGTTGGATGCTTAATTCAAAAATAGTGTATCTTTATTGTTGTTATATTTTTTCTGGTCCTTTCGGATCAATGATTCCAGAACTTTTGTTGAAAAACTGAGTTTGCTCAAGCCAGTGCTAGGAGAGATGAAGGATGTTGCACTTTTTCATTATTCCTCATGATTGAACAAACTCAATTAAACCGAGTCTGCAATTTTCATGTAATTTGCTGATTTTAATGCTTCTGAAGATCACACTTTATCCTGATGTTTATACTGAAACCTCTTAAATTAACCTAATATAGACTTAACAACTTCAAAGGACACACTGATGTGCAACTTGTTATCTCATTTAGTACTCTAGGGGTTAATTAAGTTAATTTTCATACCTTGGATGTAATTTGAAAAAGAACTGGGTTCATAAATGTAATCAGTTGTTACAGATTAAAATTCAGGCTTAATTTTATATTACCTCCTGTATAAGACATAGCAAGGCACTTGATGACGGTCCACCTGAGTAAGCAACCAGAACATGTTCTCCGTCTCGCACCAGCTTCGTCTTACCAATAGCAGCTCGGAATTTGTGGGTTACGTATACTTGGAAACAATCCCTAAAACAAAAGTCACACATATATCATCATTTGTGTGTATGTTTACTGGGAAGACTGGGTGTGCCCAACTGTCTTGCCTCATTAAATAAAGTCATTACTTACTTACTAATATGTTCATAGACTGTTTCACTGAAATATTCCAGCAACCAGTAACCAAAACATATTATTACCTGATACCTTATATAAATGTAATTTGTTATTATTATCTGTTTTCTGAAATTCTAAAAACGCCAAAGTTCGCGAACTGTTGACCGGTCAATAGTTTCGACTGTTTCCCTCTCGTGCTCTGACGTCATTGACGTCATAGAGGATTCCCACTTGAAGCATCCATTGATCTTGATCATGAACCAGACGTGACGTGACAAATAAAATAAAAATATTAAGTTTAATTATTGACATATGTGCAACACTATTTTCTTGTTCTTTTTTTCTTCTGCAAATACTGTTAAAACAGAAGTTGATCAGGTAATAAAACAGTTATTTCATGCGTGATTTCGGAACAGTCAAACAGTTGTCCCTCGTTGTCGGGGATAGTGTTTTGAACTGTTGCCCTCGGCCTACGGCCTTGGGCAACAGTTCAAAACACTACCCCCTTCACCTCGGGCCAACAATTTGACTGTTCCCAAATCACATATGAAATAACTGTATATTAGATTCTGTACCAGAATGCACTAGTTTGTCCCACAAGTTACAGCTCACTACTCTTCAAAGATTGTTTGTAATAGCTGTTTAAAAATTAGAAATATTGTACATGTATTAGAAATAAAAACTCTTTGCAATTTAGGCATCAGGTGCTTAATTCAAAACCTTTTTTGTTCCTTTGAAAAGGATTTACAAGGCGTTGGTTCAAACTCTGCTAGGAGTGCAAGCACACATTTGGTGTTTTTTAAATACTTTTTTCTCTTCTTTTTGTCTTGTCAGAATAAGGTTTCCTTGATTATTTTTTTTAATCTTAAAGAAATATTTGCACTTTTATATATACTGTAAATG
Source organism: Ruditapes philippinarum (assembly GCF_026571515.1). Lineage (NCBI taxonomy): Eukaryota > Metazoa > Mollusca > Bivalvia > Venerida > Veneridae > Ruditapes > Ruditapes philippinarum. Next base: position 69,447 of record NW_026858709.1, on the reverse strand, counting down.
TCAAATGAGTGAAAATAGGACAGCTTAACAACCCCAAGTATTTCAAAGTCTGAATGATTAATCTTTAGTTGTTGGACATAATAATTAACTCAAACTTAACTTTTTAAAGACTATTATTCACATCAAAGTACAAAGTGTAAGGGGAGCAGTGGCCTAGTGGTTAGGGTGTCGGCCTCTCAACCCAGAGATCATGGGTTTGAGTCCTACTTGGGTAACAACCATATTTCTTCATATGACACCAGTACTGGTTGGTTCCAGGAAAAGGACTCGAAATTGATTAATATAAGTTGCAAGAACTTGTTTCGCAATCGAACTAAAATAAATATGTTTAAACCAAAGTATAATATGATACAGCTCACAGTAAAAAAAAATACAGTGCATTTGTATGACTGTGACTAGCAAAATAAAAGAAATCCTTCAATTTTTACAAAGAACTTTACAATATTTTCTGACAAGTATTCATTAAAAGACCATATAAAAACCAATTCACAATTCCAGATCATCTCGAAACCAAATAATAATCAATATAAATCAAAGATATATAAAGCAAGTGACATAAATGAGTTATGTTTCAAGTTCCTTTAACTAACAAAGCAGTCATGAAAAATCCTTCAAGTTCATTAATTTACAATGAGCTATAAAGTTCATTGACCAAACCAATATGTATATACAAAAATTTCTTATCACTTTGAACATGATAAAGAAAAGAATACAATCAATGGGTTTTTACCATTTAAGCATTCAAAATTACTGAACAAAATTACAGGTACTTGAATTACTTATCACATATTTTGATACAATTTCACTGTACAATCATTGGTCCCCCAATAATCATTCGTCACCCGATACACACAAATAGTCAATAAAAATGCCATTGACACATTATCTATTCTGCCGATTTTAAACTTTAAAATCAAATATTCAAAAACAATGTAATCATTCATGGGTTTGTACATTTGATAGTATCTATATTCATTTCACTTTTTAAAATATTTACGGTTTAACCAATAATGTTTGCAAGAGATTTATTTTACTATAGAGCTAATTAAGGCACAGTTTGAATATTTGTATTATAAGACATAAACACAATTTTTTTAGTTGATTTCAAAAAAAAGATCTACATAAATGAAATAAATCTTAAATGTGTAAAAATAATATTTTTAATATTCCTTTATCGTGAATATGTGATTTATAGAAAATTTCTGTTCATTTAAAATTATAAATGTTAAAAGGATGTAAATATAAGATTTCTAAAAATAAACTTGAAAATTTTAAAAACTGAGCTATCAAACATTGTTTTTATATTCTTATAATCATACATGTATGTACATGCATGTTGAGAGAAATTTTAACAACAACAGCTGCTGAATAATACAGAAGACCTAATAAGACATGAATAATTTTCTAATGAAATTGCAACATTAAAGCCGACATTATTCTTGAAATATAGTTGCCAAGGTTACAAATTTTGTCATGTGTTATGTTGGTATTAATAAGGGTTAATTATTTTAAGTTTCAAGTATTTTTCTTTTGTAATGTAAAATGAGTACAAAAAATAAAATTCTAAGTTAAAAAAAACTAGAACTGCCACTGTCATGGCGTGAACACCCCCGCATACCACTTTGTCAGAATCGACAGTGGCCATTAAGAACTCAAGGACAACCTCCCTGCCAAATCTGAGGTAACTAAGCCAGTGCATTGCTAAGTTATGTATTCTACTTCTACATGCTTCAAATGTGAAAATGTCAAAATCAATACACTCTGGACAGGCACTCTGAAGCAATTGAGGGGAAAAGCTTTTTGACAAGGTCCCTGTGACCTTGAACTTTGACCCTGTGACCTCAAAATCAATAGGGGTCATCTACTAAACATGACTAACCTCCATGCCAAATATGAAGACTGTGGGTCAAAGGAATCTTAAGTTATTGGGCGGACAAGCTTTTGGAAGTCAAGGCCCCTGTGACCTTGACCTTTGACTTGGTGACCTCAAAATCAATAGGGGTCATCTACTAATCATGACTAACCTCCATGCCAAATATGAAGACTGTGGATCAAAGAAATCTTAAGTTATTGGGCGGACAAGGTTTTTGAAGTCAAGGCTCCTGTGACCTTGACCTTTGACCTGGTGACCTCAAAATCAATAGGGGTCATCTACTAATCATGACAAACCTCCATGCCAAATATGAAGACTGTGGGTCAAAGGAATTTAAGTTATTGGGCGGACAAGCTTTTTGATGTCAAGGCCCCTGTGACCTTGACCTTTGACCTGGTGACCTCAAAATCGATAGGGATCATCTACCAATCATGACTAACCTCCATGCCAAATATGAAGATTGTGGGTCAAAGGAATCTTTAGTTATTGGTCGGACAAGAAAAAACCGATGGACGGCCGGACAGCCGGACGGACAAGCTGAGTATACCCCCCTTACAACTTTGTTGTGCGGGGGTATAAATATAAACAAGAGGGCCATGATGGCCCTGAGGTCGCTCACCTGTATATAGGCCCCCCCAACCCCCACCTCCCCCAACGTTGCAGGGCCAATTTAACCCAAGGGCTTTTATTTGCACAAACTTGGTAGACACCCATAAGAAGATGTTTCATGCTAAACATCTAAGCTCTAGCTCATTGGGCTTTTTAAAAGAAGATTTTTTTAAAAGTTTTTACTATACACATATAGTTAAAAACAATGACACCCCTGGGGTCGGCCCAGTTTTGACCCCAGAGTTTTGACCCCAGGGCTTTTATTTGAACAAACTTTGTAGACACTTACTAGAAGATGTTTCATGCTTAATATCTAAACTCTAGCTATTTGGGTTTTTTCAAAGAAGATTTTAAGGTTTTGCTATACACATATAAAGAAAATCAATGACCCCGGGGGCGGGGCCAATTTTGACCCCAGGTCTTTTATTTGAACAAACTTTGTAGACACTCACTAAAGATGTTTCATGCTTAATATCTTAACTCTAGCTATTTGGGTTTTTTCAAAGAAGATTTTTAAGTTTTTGCTATACACATATAACAGGGCTGCCAACAGCAAATTGCAAAATCAGCGGAAAATACGCGGGGGGTCAAGGGGGCTCCTGGATTCTGATGATTTGGTATGCCCTAAAATCAATTTCCTGGACTCTAAATTTGACAAATATCTGACATTTTGACGCATTTTGACAACAGACAAGAGCGACAATGTAAATTGTAATTTGATTGGTTATTCTAAAATAGAATGCCGGAAAAGACTCGATATGACCAATGAGAAAAGCGCTTACAGACGTACCATAGGCGGCTAGCTTAACGATAAAAGCCGAAGCGTGCCGGTTTTTGGGTACTGTATAAAATATGACGCATGAATTTATTGTCTTTGTCGAATTTACATCAATCTCAAAAATGACCCAGGAGCTCAAGTAATCTGCGGATTTCCGCGGATCCGCGGAAAATCGGCAGCCCTGATATAAGGAAAATCAATGACCCCCGGGGCGGTGCCAATTTTGACCCCAGGGCTTTTATTTGAACAAACTTGGTAGACACCTATTTGAACATGTTTGATGCTAAATATCTTAGCCATAGCTCTTTGAGTTCTTGAAAAGAAGATTTTTTAAGTTTTTACTATATGCATATAGGGAAAATCAATGACCTCCACGGAGTGGGGCCAATTTTGACCCCAGGGCTTTTATTTGAACAAACTTGGTAGACACTTATTTGAACATGTTTGATGCTAAATATCTTAGCCATAGCTCTTTGAGTTCTTTAAAAGAAGATTTTTTAAGTTTTTACTATATGCATATAGGGAAAATCAATGACCTCCACGGAGTGGGGCCAATTTTGACCCCAGGGCTTTTATTTGAACAAACTTGGTAGACACCTATTTAAACATGTTTGATGCTAAATATCTTAGCCATAGCTCTTTGAGTTCTTTAAAAGAAGATTTTTTAAGTTTTTACTATATGCATATAGCGAAAATCAATGACCTCCACGGAGTGGGGCCAATTTTGACCCTAGGGCTTTTATTTGAACAAACTTGGTAGACACTTATTAGAACATGTTTCATGCTAAATATCTTAGCTCTAACTCTTTTGGTTCTTTAAAAGAAGATTTTTAAGTTTTTACTATATGCATATAGGGAAAATCAATGACCCCCTGGGGCGGGGCCAATTTTGACCCCAGGGCTTTTATTTGAACAAACTTGGAAGACACCTATTAGAACATGTTTGATGCTCAATATCTTAGCCATAGCTCTTTGAGTTCTTTAAAAGAAGATTTTTAAGTTTTTACTATATGCATATAGGGAAAATCAATAACCCCCCGGGGCGGGGCCAATTTTGACCCCAGGGCTTTTATTTGAACAAACTTGGTAGACACCCATTAGAACATGTTTCATGCTAAATATCTCAGCTTTAGCTCTTTGGGTTCTTTAAGAGAAGATTTTTTAAGTTTTTACTATATGCATATAGAGAAAATCAATGCCCCCCGGGGCGGGGCCAATTTTGACCCCAGGGCTTTTAATTGAACAAACTTGGTAGACACTCACTAGAAGATGTTTCATGCTAAATATCTAAGCTCTAGCTCTTATGGTTTTTTAAAAGAAGATATTTAAAGTTTTTTCTTTCGGTTGCCATGGCAACCAGAGTTCTGCATGGAATTAAATTCTTTGAACAATTTTTAAAGGTGACCACCAAAAGGAACATTCCTGTGAAGTTTGGATGAAATTGGCTTAGTGGTTTATGAGGAGATGTCATTTAAAGTAAAAGTTTACGGACGGACGCCGGACGGACGACGGACAAAAAGCGATCACAAAAGCTCACCCTGTCACTTTGTGACAGGTGAGCTAAAAATTGGACTTTAATAGATCTACAAGAGTTATGAATATTGTTATGTGATGTAACTGGAGATATGAAATGAATATTTGAAGTTATTTCTTTAGATATGGTCGTGCAATAAATGTCTGATGTAAAAAAAAATGAATTTTCCTAATAAATCTGTGCACTTTTCATAAGTAATGTATATATAGCTTTGATGCATACTTAATCAGTTTGAATAAATGTTTATGAAAACATTTAACTGTTACATATAAATGGAAGTTAAAATATATAATCCAAATGTGTTATTATTAAGTTGTTTTATTTTAACGTCTGTAGTACTTCCTGCATTTAAAAACCCTTCACCACAAATATCATATGGCCTACAGTATCCAACTAAGACACTGTTAGTAACTAAGCACTTTATTAGTTTATAGTGTAACAATTTTTCATTTATTTTGTAGAATAACGTACTGAAAAGAAATGGCTTATTACATATTTTGAGAAAAGTGGCATGAAAAACACTCATCAAAAAAGTGATAAAAAATGACATTAAGAATTTTCTTGTCAAAATTGAGGATTAAAACTGTTAAGCTTTTTACATGGAAAAAATAGCCATCAAAGTTTAATGTAATGGAACAAAAATCATGTGACTGGATTTTTATAATCTGATTTTTACAAACAATGTAAATGAGTGTATATTCAGTAAAATATCACGACGTTGAACGTGTGCTAGACAGAATGGCAAGCCGGAACTTTTTCCGCCCTGGGACTAGCCACAGCGTCATATATGCGCCGGACACAGCACGCATCAATAATACCAAACTTGAGAGAATGCGGGAATACTCATCTGCTTTAACAGCGAAAAATGCACGGAATACTTTTACTCCAGCGCTTGTAGCCATGCAGTCAGTAAAACCTCGTTATTCCAAATCACCCACACCATCAGTTATGAAACCACAACGGCAGGCTAAATCAATGAGCACTGAAATTTACTGCGGACCATGTGGGCGGGACAGCTTTTATCATGAAGCAGCAGGATACTGTGTGGAATGCAGCGAATATTTCTGTGAATCTTGTGTCAAACACCACAAAAATCTCAAGATTACAAAATATCACACTGTTCAAGATCGTCGCAATATGCCAAAAGTGAAACATTACATAACAGAAGACGAAACTGTTGAGATCTGTGAGCGGCACCTTGGTGAACTGCTGCGTTATTTCTGCAAGAATCATGACGAACCTTGCTGCTCTATCTGTGCTACACTCGATCACAGACAATGTGATGGTCTGATCTACATTCCTGAAATACATGGCAAGCAGACGAACAAAAGCTGCCTGTCTATGATAAAACACATGACCAATCTTAGGAACCAAATTGAAGAGGCTCGGGAAGGAGCAGAAAAATGTCTGAAATCTCTCGACGTTCGCAAAGGCGATCACAACAAGAAAATCGCTAAAATTCAAAAAGATATCCAGGACCTATTTACCACTTTAGAAAATGAAGCAGCGAAAAATATGGACAGTTTGTATGAGGATGAGAAAGGTTATATAACAGAAAGAGTTGAGGCCTGTAATGAAGCAATCATGGGTTTACAGACAGCTAGTAACAACCTAGACATGGCAAAACAAAACGGCATCGAAAGCAAAATATTCCTCCAAATGAAGAAACTTTCAAAGCAAATCTCCTTTTATGAGCAATTTCTGGCAGACGTTAAACAAAAAAATAGTTCCCCTATCCAATTTTCTTTTAAACCAGACAAGAAAATTAAAGAATTCACAAAAAACACAGAAGCATTAGGTTCTATTGAGATTGAAAAGAAACCATCAAGAAAAGCAACATTGATGACTCAGTTTTACGTCAAATCCCAAAGTGACAAGTATCAAGTGTGCGACATAACTGGAGCATGTATACTTGCTGACGGAAGAATCGTACTTGTGGATATGTATAACGAGAACTTGAAAGTAGCCGATTCAAATTTCCATCTTGTTACACAGACAAAACTATCAACTGAACCATGGGATCTGTGTGCAATATCAGATGATCAAGTAATCGTATCTTTACCACGAGAAAAGAAACTTCAATACTTCACGATCAGTTCCACCATTCATCCAGCCAAAAAGATCGGTTCAAATGAATTAACCGTGAAACCAAGCCAGTTTTACGGAGTAGCTCACCATCAGGATAAACTCTATGTGACATGTCCCAAAGACGACCCTCCAAACATTAAAATACTTAACATGCAAGGAGCGCAACTTCAAGAAATAGCTGCGACCAATCAAGACCAAGAACAAAGCCTGTTTAACGACCCACTCTATATTTCAGTGAGGCATGATGGGAAGATGGTTTACGTGTCTGACAGCGGCAATCAAACGATCGTAACAGTCGATTTGAAAAAAGGTGGCACTAATAGACAGTGCCCAATGCCACTAGCTAATCCACCAGGGGGGTTAACTTCACTGATTGATGGGGATGTATTTATCTGCGGATTTAAATCCAACAAAATACATGTTATGGAGAAGCATGGACAAATACAGGATGAGATTGTCGGAAGTGATGGTGATCTGGTCAGTCCACAGTCAATAGCTTTCTCAACTAGATCAAAATTTATGATAGTGACAATGCAAAAATCTGACATGGTTAAAGTCTTTAGAGTTTGGTAGTTTTAAGACTTATTTATCTATGTTGAAAACTTGGGATTTAATGACAAAAGATGGCATGAAACCAATGCAAAAATGATAACTTATTCAGTTGAAAAATTGAATTTATTATTGAAAGAGTTCTACTGAGGTCCAAAAGCCTAACAACGTAAAATTTAATCTTACATTTATCAACCAGGGCATATAAAATTGGGAATAAATACAAAAACAAAATATACTTAGAATTACATTAATTTTGTACATTGAAAATCAATTTTTGATGTGATCATTTGGCAGATTTGAGTTAAAAGTGTTTCATTGTTTAGGTCATTTTGCACCATGAAAATTATTATTCTAGAAAAAAGGAGGAAGCAAATTATCTAAAATTTTGCAAACAATTTATATAGACCCACATTATTACCAGTCCTGAGTCTTAAACATTCCTAGTTACTTTTTTGTAGAAATTATAATATTAAATGTACATGTATATAATATTTAAAAACATAATAAATTAAAAAAGATTTACAAGTGATTACTTTTTCTGGTTGTATTCACAGACGCTAGTCACATAATCAAATATTTTACATAATCAGCCTATATATGTATATTAAGATATATCTTATTATAGTATATAAGCCCATATAAAACTTAAAAAAGTTTGTTCCAAGCACCTGTGGTTGTATCTTAAGAAACACGGTATATAATTAAGTTAGTATTGAGCATCTCTGTTGTAAAGGAGCTCAGCTGAGGTCCAAAAGCATAAAAAATATTTTAAAAATTTGAATTTTTTACATTAATCAGCTTAGAACCTTAAATTAATCAGAAACATAATACATAAGATAGTAAAGAAACATACTTAAAAACTGTATTTTTGTGCTATTCTTAGCCAAATTTGAGTGAAAAGTGTTTCAATTTGAGGTCTTTTTTCACAGTCAGACTAATTATTTTGAAAAAACTAGAACTCCGCGAGTTGGATGAACAGTATAGCTGTCACGTATATAGGTTATTTATAAATACCGCTAAAAGGCAATAACTCCAAAAATAAGAAGTGCAGAGTACCGGTTCTTGTGCACTGCACTTCTTCTTAATGAGATCTATCATCCTATGAAGTTTCAAGTCAATAGCTTTTATAGTTTAGGAGAAATGGCGAGGACAATAATAAGGTATGAAAATTAACAAAGGGCAATAACTAAAAAATAAGAAGTGCAGAGTACCTGTTCTTGTGCACTTCACTTCAAGTTATTGAAAGAAGCATGCATACCAAGTTTTGAGTCAGTCTGACTTATAGTGACTGAGTTATGCTCCGGACAAACCTTAGTGGACGCAGACAACAAAAGTAACCCATATATTTTTAAGGCAACACAAAAATGGTGAGCAAAATTGTTTAATGAACTGAAATTTTGCACACAGGTTATTGGTCTAGACCTACACCAAATGGATCCATTAAATCTCTCAAAAGTATTTCCAGTCAAAACCTCAGTACAGCTAATTATTACTGTATAAAAATTTTCTTATGATGCTGATATTTTTGTATAATGTAATAAATGAAATCACTGGAATGATTGGCTTACTTTGCAATTTGAAATTACATGTAAGAAATTTTATAAGATGTTTTTTCAAAGTCACTTGTGTTTGCAGTCTGTTCTACTACAACAGCATCACAAACATTGTATTTTACTAGACCGGTAATTGACTTAGAAAGATAAACCCAAACATTTGGACATACATGTATATGCACAGACCGTTTCCAAAATTACTTGTTTACATCTTCATGTTAACTTAATCAGTCCTTGTAGAAGTCGAATAGGACATACCTACGCAGCTACGCTTTACAAATAATAAGGATTTGGTATTTATAAATATTGAATTTACCTTTCAATTTTATACATTTCTCATTTTTCAATTGAACTATAGCATTTTGCTTCATAAGTAAAAAGGTAATTGTCCTCACCAAATTGCATTAATCCAACAAGACAATATGTAAAATATGTTTCTGTTGTTTAAAGTATCGCAGATCTAAATGTGTAATACACACGAATTGACCTTTGACAGGTGCATAAGCTTTTCAAAAGAATCTGCCACCCTTTGATGTATTTACTCTATCACCATCAAAGAGCCGTTGACATTCACACTTTTTGATTGAAGTTCTGTCTTCATTATTTTGTTAAGAAAGTTTGTACATGTTGAATAATAGGTTCCAGTGTTACACCAAAAACAAAAGGAAGCATATTTTGTTGGAATATTTTCGGTCTCATTTATGTTTAAATCGTAAATTCACGGGTGGATTTGTACATGTGATAATGAAAGAATAGAACCTGGAAACATTAAATATGTATTGATTATGTGTGTTTTGAGACTAAAACTGTTGAAAAGGATTTAATTGCTTTATAAAAAGCTTTGTTTGAATTAACAGTTGTCATAAAATTATGTTGGATTTGCTCTGTCATTACGGCAAAAGCTGTGTGCGATGTGTTTTGTAGGACTATGTGCGATGTGCCGTTGATTACTCAAGTATTTGATTTGTTTTCTTGTTGTTTCTTTGAAATTTAAAACTTAAAAACGTTAACTAAAAACAGTATAAGTAATTATATTTTCCTGCTGAGTACATAAATATCATTATCTTGAACATTAGGGGCAAAATACTTTTATAAAAATATGACAGTTATCAACTTTGCCGTGAAAGCCGTACTCGCCGCATGACAATAGTAGTTCATAGTTTGTTTTACGTGTTTGTAGGCTGTTTTTATTTAAAAATCTTCTTATTTTTTGAGATATAAACTATTCTTTTTTCTTTTTTACAAAATTACAATAGTATCAAATCCAGTACACGGTATATACCGGTAATTTACGAAGTTACTATTCGGTTTAGGACCGATACCGGGAACCGGTGTCCCACCCTACTCAACTTCCACAGTAATGATCAATTAAATTAAGGTTACTAAGAATTAAGGCTCCCACGTTTACAATTTTTTGTAAACGTTTACAAGATTGTTAACAACCGAAACGATACCGTTTAAACGGTGGTACTTCTATGTACTGTATTACACCATGTATTCGAGTCGCCAGATGATGACTTACTTTCTATTTTTAATACATGTACAAATAAATAAAGTTCAGAGCTCATCACGTTTGTGTCGGTACACATTTTCTGCATTTCGCTCTTTTGAAAGATTAAAGGAAAATTAACTTTACAAAAAAATATATTATGTCACGAGCGATTAGTGCACGGTAATGCTGTGGGGAAGGTTGTAAACACCCATTTTCCGTTTTTTTTTTACTTTGGAATAAACCAATTAGAATTGATAAAATCCATGATTACAGGCAATGATTAAAGTATTTTGTAAAACAATATACCTCATTTCGATTAAACGGTAAAAAATATCGTAAACGTTTACGAATAAAAATCGAAACGAATCCGTTTAAACGTGTAACCGTGGGGGCCTTACTAAGAATGCTTAAACATAAAACTAGACCTAACTTGTGTCTAATGGTTCTAATAAGATGTGTCCTCTAATATGAAATCTCTAGATCAAGCACTTTAAAGATGGTCTTGCAGATGCATCACTAATTAACTTATCTTACTTGATAAATGATATGACAGCAACAACTATCAAGAATATACTTACTTGCAGAATGCATCATTCACACGTGTAACAAGAACAGCTTGCACTTCTTTACATTTCATACATAGTCTGCCTAAACTGAAAATAAAATTTCATTATTAAGATGTAAAGCAAACCAAATTCAGATTCAAGTCAAATATGGGGAAAAAGTAGCAATAAATGAATAATAATCTTCACATTAAAATTTAGCAAAAAACATTCAATCGATTTTTTTCTATTTCAAGGGGAACAGAGGGACTTAATGATTATGATATAATAAAAAAGAAGTTCCATGTAATGTAAAAAAAAATGAATAAAGATTCATAGTATCTGTCAAGTACTAAAGTTTGGATCAAAATATCAGTCCAAATGATGTCAGCCAATTGGGAGGTAATATGCCTTGAAAAGGGTCTGAAGGTTTCGCATTTAATGTGAATCATATTCTTACATATAATTTAAAAAAATCACATTAACTTTCAAATCTGGCCAAAATGAGTTTTGAAATACAATTTCTGGATGGAAAGATTGACTATGCTATTTCACTATCACTCTTTCGATTTCATTGTTGGGGGATAATAGTAAAATGAGGTTTATTCAAAAATAACTTGTAAACAGGTAAATGTAATATTTTTTGCAGAAATAATTATTATGAGGATACTGGCATGCAAGCAGTTCCAATACAAAAATTGTAGTTACTTAAAAATCATTCTTTATTACGCTCACTCACAAAACAAGAGGGCCATGATGGCCCTGAGGTCCCTTACCTGTATATAGCCCCCCGCCCTCCCCCCACGCCCCCGGGCCAATTTTTACCCAAGGGCTTTTATTTGAACAGACTTGGTAGACACCCATAAGAAGATGTTTCATGCTAAACATCTAAGTTCTAGCTCATTGGGTTTTTTAAAAGAAGATTTTTTAAGTTTTTACTATACACATATAGTTAAAAACAATGACACCCCTGGGGCAGGGCCAGTTTTGACCCCCGGGCTTTTATTTGAACAAACTTTGTAGATATTTACTTAAAGATGTTTCATGTATAATATCTAAACTCAAGCTATTTGGATTTTTTCAAAGAAGATTTTTAAGTTTTTGCTATACACATATAAGGAAAATCAATGACCCCCGGGGCGGGGCCAGTTTTGACCCCAGGGCTTTTATTTGAACATACTTGGTAGACACCCATTAGAACATGTTTCATGCTAAATATCTTAGCCCTAGCTCTTTGAGTTCTTTAAAAGAAGATTTTTTAAGTTTTTACTATATGCATATAGGGAAAATCAATGACCCCCTGGGGCGGGGCCAATTTTGACCCCAGGGCTTTTATTTGAACAAACTTGGTAGACACTCATTAGAAGATGTTTCATGCTAAATATCTTAGCTCTAGCTCTTTGGGTTCTTTAAAAGAAGATTTTTAAAGTTTTTACTATATGCATATAGGGAAAATCTATGACCCCCTGGGACAGGGCCAATTTTGACCCCAGGGCTTTTATTTGAACAAACTTGGTAGACATTCACTAGAAGATGTTTCATGCCAAATATCTAAGCTCTAGCTCTTACGGTTCTTTAAAAGAAGATTTTTTAAGTTTTTACTATATGCATAAAGGGATTAAATCAATGACCCCCTGGGGCGGGCCAATTTTGACCCCAGGGCTTTTATTTGAACAAACTTGGTAGACACTCACTAGAAGATATTTCATGTAAAATATCTTAGCTCTAGCTCTTTGGGTTCTTTAAAAGAAGATTTTTTTAAGTTTTTACTATATGCATATAGGGAAAATCTATGACCCCCTGGGGCAGGGCCAATTTTGACCTCAGGGCTTTTATTTGAACAAACTTGGTAGACACTCATTAGAAGATGTTTCATGCTAAATATCTTAGCTCTAGCTCTTTGGGTTGTTTAAAAGAAGATTTTTTAAGTTTTTACTATATGCATATAGGGAAAATCAATGACCCCCTGGGGCGGGGCCAATTTTGACCCCAGGGCTTTTATTTGAACAAACTTGGTAGACATTCACTAGAAGATGTTTAATGCCAAATATCTAAGCTCTAGCTTTTACAGTTCTTTAATAGAAGATTTTTTAAGTTTTTACTATATGCATATAGGGAAAATCAATGACCCCCCGGGCTGGGGCCAATTTTGACCCCAGGGCTTTTATTTGAACAAACTTGGTAGACACTCACTAGAAGATGTTTCATGCCAAATATCTTAGCTCTAGCTCTTTGCGTTCTTTAAAAGAAGATTTTTTAAGTTTTTACTATATGCATATAGGGAAAATCAATGACCCCCTGGGGCGGGGCCAATTTTGACCCTAGGGCTTTTATTTGAACAAACTTGGTAGACACTCATTAGAAGATGTTTCATGCCAAATATCTAAGCTCTAGCTCTTAAGGTTCTTTAAAAGAAGATATTTAAAGATTTTTCTTTTGGTTGCCATGGCAACCAGAGTTCTGCATGAAATGGAATTCTTTGAACAATCTTGATAGAGCTTCATACAAAGAGTATTCCTGCCAAGTTTCATTAACATTGGCCTTGCGGTATCATAGAAGATGTCCTTAGAATATTTAAAATGTGGACGGACGACTGACGACGGACGCCATTTGGTTGGCCATCCTAAAAGCTCACCTGCACTTTGTGCAAGGTGAGCTAAAAATTGAATGTTACACATCTATGTTCAGCTTGTCACACAAATTATGGAAATTCCATAATGTTCTTAACATAAAATAACCCATAGTTATGAGGCTTCATATGGGGTACCGATATTAACTATTATTTTGTATGAAGAGAAGTAGTTCCTGTATATAAAATATAACCCATTATAATTATACAATGTTATTATATCAGACCTATTTTTCATTTATAATTGTTGAAGAGACCATTTTCCCAGAGGTAGGAAAATGTAATTCAGTTAATATAGAGTAGACTAAACGCTGGTATAACCCTAACGCAATCACATGTAATGGCTTGCTTGTGTGCATGATAATTAACTTATTAAAGCCATAAAATTATTTAATATAGTAATATAGGTCAAAATTTTGATAAGTAAACATGTTTTCATCGAATTGCCTACTTACCGTATCTGTATAAAGCCATTAAAGGGGGTATTAGTTGAAAACTCTTTACCAGGCCTCACATGTAAGTATTTTTGCTCATGCACTCAAGGACAGAATCCCCAAAGATAACAAGGTCATGTTTTGACAACAGACAGGTGAAAGTGACTTAAAATGAAAACTTTTTATGTACTGCCAAACTGACACTTAGATTTTGTCTTGTTTATGTATCTACTTCATTTAATATCAATTTTTGATGAATGCAAGTAAAAATCAAGCATTTAAACAAAAATACGGGTACTGCTTCTATATTGGATCTGCTCGCATGCCAGTATATAAACAGGGATTTTTTCCAGGATTTTTGGAACACGACCCATACCCATGGAATTGGGAATTTCAGCTGTGTTTTGTTAAAAATTGGGAAAAAAATGCATGACTGACATTTTGCAGTGATTAAATGGATGCAAACAATTACTGTATAGATATGATGGCATCTTCAAAGATTTAAGCACTATTACAGTAAAGAAGCCCTTATTTGAAAAGATTTTAGAATTTCTATTCAATATTTTTATTTTGTAACTTTCAATTGGGAATTTTTTCCTGTGGATTGGGAAAATAATATACTATTTTCAATTGGGAATATGACTCAATAACAGCTATGAAATAAGCCAAAAAATCCCTAAGAAATGTTCACTAGAGATGTAAAAGCAGCCAGGCAGCTCAGTCAGTCTATGTAGAGCTGGTCAATGGCATTCACACGTTCTCATGTTGAGTCGTGGTCAGAACTTCGTGCTTTTTTTCTCATACAATTACAGTAGGTGCTCAACTGGAATGACAGACTATTCTCTCCCTAACCAGTTCCTTCCCCTGACGGTTCTCTCCCAAACCGTTTCCTCCCCTGATGGTTCTCTCCCAAATTTGAAATATGCAGACAGTTCTCTCCCATTTTTATTTTTATAAGTTATCATTTTAGTTTTGACTTAATCTAATAACATTTCTTAATGAAGATTATTAAAAGAATTTGTTTGATATTAAGTGCATTTTATGTTTATCTGAATAGTGTTTGTAAATTTAACACCTTTTTTAGGAATTTTAATCCTATCAACACCTTCATTGTGAGAGATTAAGATAACTGGACAATGATTGATATGCACAGGTCTGTAATTATGTTAAGGTCTAGTGACACTTATTTATTTGTTAAAGTATGTTCTAGAAAATAAATAAGCAACAACTTGTATGCAATCATATGCATTAATCCCATTTCACATTTACTTTTATACAAAATTGAATAAAGAAAATGTAGACATTCACACTAAACATTATATTAGAGCAAATAATAAGAATACTTATTTGTCAACACTTTTTCACTGTTATTTTAATCTAATCAACACCTTGATTCTTGAGTAATGAATAAATAAACACCTCAATTATCTATGACAGCAAACTTAATGCATATGTGTATTGAACACCTTTCTTCATTATACAAAAGTATGAAATTTAGATATTAAAATGCATTAATCATTTTTTCTTATAAATTTTATTCTTATTTATTAAAAAAGAATACATAAAATAAATACAACACAATAGATTTAATATCTAATGATTATCATAATCAAGTAATTGATTTGTAAATTATTTTCAATGACTAAACACATAAACAAGAGGGCCATGATGGCCCTGGATCACTCACCTGACACAACCGCATCCAAGCAATGTCTTAAAGAAGCATCATGGCCAAGTTTGATGACAACTGAGTCAAACATGTGACCTCTAGTGTGTTATAAAGATTTTTCCATATTTGGGCAATGTGACCTAATTTTTGACCAAACACAACCCATATTCAAACTTGACCTAGAAATCATCAAAACAACCTTCCTGGCCGATTTCCAGGAAATTTGGATCAAAACTGCAGCCACTACAGTGTTAAAAAGATTTTTCTATTTTTAGCTCCTGTGACCTAGTTTTTGACCGGACATGACCCATCTTCAAACATGACCTAGATATCATCAAAACAATCTTCCTGACAAATTTCCAGAATATTTGGATGAAAACTGCAGCCTCTAGAGTGTTATCAAGCTTTTTCTATTTTTAGCTCCTGTTACCTAGTTTTTGACTGGAGATGACCCATCTTCAAACTTGACCTAGAAATCATCAAAACAACCTTCCTGACAAATTTCCAGAATATCTGGATGAAAACTGCAGCCACTAGAGTGTTAATAAGCTTTTTCTATTTTTAGCTCCTGTGACCAAGTTTTTGACCGGAGATGACCCATCTTTGAACTTGACCTAGATATCATCGAAACAACCTTCCTGACAAATTTCCAGAATATTTGGATGAAAACTGCAGACCCTAGAGTGTTAAGAAGCTTTTTTAATTTTTAGCTCCTGTGACCTAGTTTTTGACCGCAGATGACCCATCTTCAAACTTGACCTAGAAATCATCAAAACAACCTTCCTGACAAATTACCGAGATAACCCATCTTCGAACTCGATCTGTATTTCATTGAGACAAAGTTTGATGATAATCCAATCAAAATTGTGACTGCTAGACTGTTAACAACCCAATTGTTAGAGTGTTAACAAGCTTTTTCTATTTTTAGCTCCTGTGACCTAGTTTTTGATCTGAGATGACCCGTCTTAAAACTTGACCTAGATATCATTAAAACAACCTTCCTGACAAATTTCCATAATATTTGGATGAAAACTGCAGCCTCTAGTGTTAACAAGCTTTTTCTATTTTTAGCTCTTGTGACCTAGTTTTTGACCCGAGATAACCCATCTTTGAACTCGATCTGTATTTCATTGAGACAAACATTCTGACAAGGTTTGATGATGATCCAATCAAAACTGTGACTGCTAGACTGTTAACAACCCAATTGTTAGAGTGTTAACAAGCTTTTTCTATTTTTAAGCTCCTGTGACCTAGTTTTTGATCGGAGATGACCCATCTTCAAACTTGACCTAGATATTATTGTAACAACTTTCCTGACAAATTTCCAGAATATTTGGATGAAAACTGCAGCCTCTAGAGTGTTAACAAGCTTTTTCTATTTTAAGCTCCTGTGACCTAGTTTTTGACCCGAGATAACCCATCTTCAAACTTGACTGTATTTTATTGAAACAAACATTCTGACAAAGTTTGATGATGATCCAATCAAAACTGTGACTGCTAGACTGTTAACAACCCAATTGTTGAAGACGCACGACGCACGACGACGAACGCCGGACATAGCCCCATCACTATACCTCACCTTGACCACTTCGTGGTCAGGTGAGCTAAAAAGTATACATTAGATCTAATTGAATAGTTTATGCTAAAATATTTTCTTTTCTAATTTATATCAATTAATAATAAACTTACCCATTTATCTAAATACTTTGATAAAATATTTTTTCTCTAATTTATAACAATAATAATTTATCCATTTATTAAACATCTCAATACTTCAATAAAATATTATTTGTTTCTAATTTATGTCAATTAATAATAAACATTTGCCTAACATCTAAATACTTCAATACAACATTTTTTTAAAAATATGCAGACAGTTCTCCACCAAAATAGGGAGAGAACTGTCAGGGAGGAAACGTCAGGGCAGGAACTTGAAAGGGAGAGAATAGTCTGACTACCGCTCAACTGTATTACAATTTTCCTCTTTTAGTGAACAGCTCTATACACTAAAAATGTGGTAGTATTTCAAAATATAAAATCAAAATATACAATAAAAGTCAATCAAATTATCACCAATAACTTAAACTAGCCCTATTATAATATCCGAAATAAAGTTATCCGATAACTACTACATTATAAAACATGCTCAATACGATTTCGAGACGTTTCGGCCCCAAGACATATCGGCCCCAAACTACCCAAGACGTTTCGGCCCCGGACGTTTCGGCCCTTTACCAAATCGGCCCCAGAATAAGTACTGTATTTTAAACCGATATATTAATAGCATTTCAATAAATAAATGAACCAATTAATATATATATATTTATTCATTTTGTATAAAAACTAGATTATAATAGTAGTAGGGTTCCAAAAGTAATCAATACAAACAGAACAGAACATTAACTTTATTTGAAAAAATATAATACACAAACAAACAATTATTTACAACATATATAGATAATATTTTATTTGAAAGATTAAGAAGCAAGACACAAAACAATACACGAGACAGACATTAAATTATTATCAACAACTATTTAACAGTGACGAGTTTGATGGAAACGAAAACAATAACAAATGAACTATCGGTGCAATATATCCATTTTTGGGAAATCCTTTCTAAATTAATATATTCAAAACTGACCTACCTGTATCGCATACCTATCGGACATTTCATAATATTTACACTTAAAATCCGATTGTAAGTATTAAATCACAGTTAATATCCAGCAAATAATTTCTCTAATTTAATTTTATATATAATGCAATTATTCTAACAATTAAACGCACAAACACTTTATTTTCGAATGTTATAACTTATCTATAGCAGGTACATAGCATTTTAATATAATTTGGTTTCAGTTTTTCAATCAGTTTTATTACATCTAGCATCTATCATTATCTAATAACAATAATAATTAAAAATATTATCATGAGATGATAGCAAACCGTTTTTTAACATATCAAGCAATATACTAAAGTGGGGCCGAAACGTCTCGCGGAAAAGGGCCGAAACGTCCAGGGGCCGATTTTTCGACAGGGGCCGATTTGGTTTGGGGCCGAAACGTCCTGTTTGCCTCAATACAGTAAAATTAAGATAAGATCTACATTTAGACTAATATGAGTATTACCATGCGTCTTTTTCTGGTCGTTTCATGGGGACATCACCATCTTGTACACTACACATCTTTCAAATTTTGTAAATTTCAAAAGCACATGAACATCGATGAAATATTGGGTAATGTCTAATTATTTACGAAACAGGAAAATCTGCACGTATGTTGTGATGCACGTGAATGAGGTTCTCATTGAATAAATTGCAGGCTTAGATGATTTTTATGGGCGCTTCATATTGAAAACAGAAAAGCTTTGATCATATTTATCATAAAGAGTGTGTATGTTACATACATTGTATAAATTTATCCATTAAGAGATCCCGGCCCGGCCAGGATCAAACAGATCACGGGAATTGAACACTACTATATAATGTAGGCCTATCCCGGAACAGGGTCTTTCAGAACAACAAATATTAAGTTGTTTTTAGCCAAGGTAAATGATTCTTTAAATTCATTGTAGCTATAAATGCATAGATCTATCAACATTTGATCATTTTAAGGTTGGTACAATTTCAACAAGTCTTGGTTTTGCTTACAAAATAAATAAAATCTATACGACCCACTCAGCTCATTCCATTAAGGAATATTTTAACCTAGATTCAAACCGAGCAGGGTAAACACCACCGAAAAATGTATTGCAGATATGTCAGGGCTACTAAAAACCGTAGAAAATTTCACAACAGTCTATTCGACGGTGTTCAATAGTTTTTTCAAGATTTAAAAAAACTTACACTAATATGTTATAAAATATGTACAGTACAATATGCATTGGCGTGGCTACTATTCATGCGTACAAAAAGGGCAGCTGAAGGTGACACTTCTTAGTACGCTCATTTGGATGCAAAATGATTACTGCATCCAACCATTTCAGCCATTTTACCTGTCCCATTTATAATATTGCCAAATAAGGAAACTTGTCTAGATCTGCCAACTGGTAGGCTTATCACTTGTCAAAGGTTTATTCTACAGACATCACTTGAAAAAAAACTTAATAACAAATTAAAATTCAAAACTTGTCTAGATCTGCCAACTGGTATCACTTACCAAAGGTCTAACTACAGTTTTCACTTGAAAAAAAAAATTAAAAATGAAAACTTGTCTAGATTTATCAAATATCTTTTCTACATTCATCACTTGAGAAAAAAAAACACTTAATAACAAATTGAAATTTTATAAGTAAGGAGCTCTATGTAAAGTCTGGTGAATATTGAGTGGTACATCAGAACAGGGTCTTTCAAATAGAAAGACCCTGATCAGAAATAGTTATTTCAAATACACCAATAAGACAGAGGTAAATGATAAAACTCTGTAGCCAATACTTTATAAAAAAAATAACTTGCTTAACAAATCTTTTATCACTATTTTAAACAAGTGACTATTTTGATATAGTTAAAGAAAAAGGACAATTTACATTGTTACACTTAAAACAAACAGTTTCTTTTTTTCTGATAACATCTGGCAATTAATCAAGTATGGCATTAATCAGCACTTGAAAAAAAAAAAAACACTTAATAACAAATTAAAATTTTATTAGTAAGGACCTCTATGTAAAGTCTGTTGAATATTTAGTGGTACGTCAGTCATCTTATAGGTGTATTTTTTTATAAATAGTTATTTGAAATACACCAATAACATCTGGCAATTATTCAAGTATGACATTTTTGCAATACAATGTGTGACTACGTGCAGAGACATAGATAACAATCTATGTCTCTGCTTCATGCAACTTATTCTTTAAAAGCGCAGCAGAATTTAAAATGTGTTCCAATTTACTGTGTGACTAAAAAAATGTTGTTTCAGGATACATGTGCAGTATATATATGCATATCGCTTTCAGAAAACTAGGAATTGTATTTAAACATTCAGAGATCCCGGGAATATATTGACAACCTGTCATGGATCTATTTCAAAAAAGTGTTTTGGTTATCAATATGTAACGTATCATGTCTCCTATGATTTTTTCTGATTAAAAAATAATAATAAAGTACATGAACACACGGACCAAGGGTCTTTCAAATAGAAATTTGAAAGACCCTGACGGACCTTTATTGTCCTTCCCGGTGAAACAGGTGATCAAGAATCAAAATGGCAAGATGGCGGCGAGGACCTGGCGGAAATTATTAGGTAGCGGGGTTTTATGTGTTGATACTTGACTTTTAGATATATTATATATTGTGCTGTCAGCAAATGATTCACTTTACTGAATGAAGTGCGTCATATTGGCAGATTTCTTGCACATACTGCAGTATTCTAATATTAGCGTCCGTCCTGACCACAGGTGTTCGGCGCGTCGATTGGTCCCCCCCCCTCTCCTTACCCACTTTACAACCATCCTACTTCTCCAAAACCATGTAACCTGTAAATCTAGTATTTTTCATTTGAAATATATTTTAATATTTGATAGACACTGATAAATATATGCTTTTAATTCAATTCAGGAAATTGAACAAAAACATGTGGGTCCAAAGTGAAAGTAGAACTAGCTACTGTACTAGGCCAAATTCAAATAAAAACAAAGCTCACAATGTAGTTCCTAAAATATTCATAGTGTCATACAGCCTAGATTATTAGTATTTACAACTTGCAAATGTTTTGACAACATAAACTGACAAGACAAATGGCAGTTTACCTTTATTCAAAGAAATATTCAATAACTGAAACAGTCTCTGAATCTGATTCCTGGACAGTACAGTACTGGCATGCTAGCAGTTCCCGTACAGAAGTAGTACCAGTATTTTTCATTTAAATGCTTGATTTTTACTTGCATTCTTCAAAAATTCATTTCAAATCAAGCAGATACATAAACGAGACAAAATCTAAGTGTCAGTTCGGCAGTACGTATAAAAAGTCTCATTTTAAATCACTTTCACCTGTGCGTCGTCAAAACGTGACCTTGTTTTCTCTGGGGGATTCCGTCCTTGCGCGCATGCGCAAAAATATTTACAGGTGAGGCTTGTTAAAGGGTTTTCCACTAATACCACCTGTTTACAAACTAAGTAGGCAATGTGATGAAAACTTGTTTAATTATCAGAATTTTGACCAATATTACTATATAAAACAATATTATGGCTTTGATGAGTAAAATATCATGCATACAAGCATGCTATTGCATGTGAATGCGTTGGGGTAACGGTACCGGGTAATACTAATAGATACCCGTGTTTAGTCTACGCTCTATTTCCTGAATTACACCTATTTATCTCTTAGATAATGGTCTGTTCTACAATTGTAAATGAAAAATAGAATGTAGGTCCAATATAATAAAATTGTATAATTAAAATGGGTTAGATTTTATGAATGGGAACTACTTTTCTTCATACAAAATAATGGATAAAGTTCGGTACCCCATATGAGGCCTCATAAGTAAGGGTTATTCTATGTTTAGAACATAATGGAATTTCCATGATTTGTGTGACGAGCCAAATATTGATGTGTAACATTCAAATTTTGGTGAGTGAGGGTAATAAAAAATAATGTTTAAGTAACTATGATTTTTGTACGGGAACTGCTCACATGCCAGTAGACTGCAGTCATTGAATTTAAGTTTTTGAATTTACTGGCCCGAATTCAAGTTTTGAATTTATTCTACTATATATTTAACCAAATTTTCTTAAAATTTACACTGGCCCAAACTAATTTTCACTGGCCAAGGGCCACCGGGCCAGTGCTCAATTCGATGACTGATACTTGATTACCATACCTCATATCTACACTAGCAGTAATTTTCAATGACTGCCTGAAGGGGGATTAAATTTATGCTGGCCAGTTGGTAATTCAAATTTTTTTTGACACCTTGGCTCAGCAAGCCACAGGGGATAAACAATCTTTTAATAGCCTTCGATCTGAAGGTAACACTGTTCTAAAAATAGATTTTACCTAATCACCACTACATCACCTGTACTGGCTTTCGGACAAGGGATTAGGGAGTACACATTATACATGATGTTAATCAGCGTATATTTACTTTGTTTACATGCAATATTTTAAGAAATTGTAGAATGCAAACAAGTTGGAAATGGAATTTAGTGTGAAAAGAATAGGGACAACTACACACTGTACTTTTTTAAAGTTAAATTTAAACATATGTTACAATCTGCTCTGGCGATATTTGTCAATAAAACGGTTTTTGTCATAAACAATTTTTCATTCAGGCAGAAAAAAAGTTTGACTCTTTTGATTGATGAGGCGAAGTTTAAAAAATGCACCAGTAATTGGCGATGATTTTAACAACAAATATTTTGTGTGAGACATAAAATAAAAAACAAATGTATTTTATTGTCTATACGTAAACAGTGTATGTTAAATCACGGACCTCAATTGTCAATTCAGTTTAAATATACATGCAAGCATGCATGTACGTATTCATTATTTCTGATAAAATAAATACTAGAATCGGCATTTTTTATTAGGTAAAATAGGAAAAATGCAGAGTTTTGCTTATTCTAAAATAATTAAAGAATTAAGATATTAATCATTAATCTAATACTCGTAGCACTTGGTGGATAGATTCATGACTTCTCCAATCTGCATATTTTACATAGAAACAAAATTTTGTACGGTATATCTGGGACAGAAAGATACTTTTTCATTTTTAGTCCGCATACCATATCATATCACCATTTCTAATTTTGATAAAACAGTGAAACAAAAACAAATTGCCAAGCCCCGGCATTTTTCTCAAATATTGACATGCAGGGAAAGTATTGCTCCGAAACTTATTTCTTTTTCACCATATCATCTTTATTTTCCTGATGGTTTTAAACCATCTCAATCATGCTAAAACGCAAGTTTAACTCCAGGAACATCTTTTCCATTGAGAGAAATGTGAATAAAGGTTTTCGTAACCATTACATGTTGTATAATCTACATGTAGATTAACCAGTTTCCTTGTCCGAAAGTTATCGATATGTGGCTATTATTATAAACAGGTCTCTTATCAGTGACGTATACGATGCTTATCTCAGATCATTCCCTATTGATAAAAATTATGTTATAATTGTTAGTTGGAATGGTGCAGATAGATATATATACCAAATTACCAATTAATGGATTAGTGTTGCCATTCCTGTATATTGCTGCACTGTCTTGGAATAATCTCTCCATTAATCAGTGTTCTGAAAAAAAAAATCATTTAATTGACATTAGGATTGTGTAAAAATGTTTTATTTCCCGCAGCAAAGGAGATTATTTTATATTTTTGTTTTTACCATTAATCATCAGCTCAGTGACAGTCAACTGATTTCCAGGACAGTCCATTCTGAAAGTATGCAGCATTGACAATTTATTTTTCTCTTATGTAATTAGTGACATCTACAAACACTTTGATAAGAATGTTTGTAAGGGTATTATCAAAGTTTAATGTGACATTTTATAATGGAAGTAAATTTACTGTGTATATTTATTTTGTTTTCTTTCTTTTCCAGTAAACTTGAAGAGCTTTAATGACGTCAAGAAGATCCTTCTCAAGATGAATATGGTTGTACTTGTGTTGGTGGGCCTCTTCATTAGACTATGCCTTATCATTTATGGAGAATGGCAGGATAGAACCATGACAGTGAAGTTTACTGACATAGATTACTTTGTATTCAATGATGCTGCTTCTTACATTACTCAGGTATTACCATAAATTCTCTGATAAATGCACCAAGGGCACTATATTTTCAACAAGCAGGCATTTTGATTAAATATGTAAGCTGCTATTATCTTGGTAACTCAAGTTTTCTTTTTCTTTGTCAAAAGGGGAAGGAGGATATTTATTATTGAAGTGGCGTTTTTAAGAGAAGATACATTATCTTTTAATTAATGTGACTGTCTCCATTTGAAAGTTTACTCAAGCCACTTTGAAAATTCATGTAAAAAAAATAAAAAATTGAAGGAAGATATTGACACATTTGAAAAGAAAAGGAAATAAAATCCCTTGATCACACAAAAAGTATTGTCACCTTCAACTATAAACATCCCTTTATATTAAACTCCAAGCAGATTATATAAGATATGCATTTTAATTTGTGGATTAAATCTAAGGTATAGTTTTAGTTTGACACTTAAATGTAAAATATGATAACAAGAGTTGAAATAAATATATTTCAAGTACTTACACAAAAAGAATATCTAAAATAAGATAGGAAAACATTCAGTATTAATACAAAATACATTAATAATATTTGAGCAATAATTGTTATTATTAAACATTGCTTTTAAGCAATGCTATACCAGATAAATTTATATTATAACAATGATATAATAATATGATTTTAAAATAATTACAGGGCAAGTCACCTTACCTGCGGGCTACCTATAGATACACTCCACTTCTCGCCTGGATGTTACAGCCAAACATCTGGTATTCATCTGTGTTTGGGAAGCTGTTGTTTATCATACTGGACGTTTACACCGGACATCTCATATATAGCATCGTAATCTCATCCAAAAATATCACGCCAAAGACCGCAAAATTATGTGCTGCATTTTGGTTATTTAATCCACTTTCAATGACAGTGTCCAGTCGGGGAAATGCAGAGTCGATTATGACGTGTCTAGTGCTTTTATGTCTAAAATTACTGCTTGAGCGTAAAGTTTTATCATCAGCCATTGTTTATTCTTTGGCAGTTCATTTTAAAATTTATCCAGTAACTTATGCTATACCTATCTACCTGTTTCTGAATGACAGCATGGTGGAAAAAGGGAAACATTCTCTATGGAAAACTTCCTATAGTATGATCAAGCCAACTCAACAAAGGGTAGGGTTTGTGATGGCAGCTGGGATCACCTTAGCCATGTTGACAGGTGTCTTTTATTACATGTAAGTTATAACAATAAGCACTTAAAATAAATGAACGCAGGCATGAGAAAACGATCCCTAATATCATGTAAAAAATGACATGACAAGATGATAACATTATCATTGACATTAAAAATAAAAAAAAGTGAA
The DNA here is from genome assembly GCF_026571515.1 of Ruditapes philippinarum. Classification (NCBI taxonomy): domain Eukaryota; kingdom Metazoa; phylum Mollusca; class Bivalvia; order Venerida; family Veneridae; genus Ruditapes; species Ruditapes philippinarum. The sequence goes on along the minus strand of NW_026858709.1, from coordinate 43,647 downwards.
TTACCCTAGAAATGTGAAAGATAAATAGTAAGAAAATTTCAATGTTTTATTTTTATTTCAAGAGCTATAGAATTGGATTTCTTTTAAGAATCCAATATGGCAATTAAAAAAGAAATGAGTGATGTTAAGGTTTGTTTTCTCATATTGTCGGTCAAATGATATTGACAATAATCAGTTTGCATTAAACCATACAGGTGGATTCTTGGAGTATAATATTTGAAAGGATTGTTGTGTTTTTATTTTTTGAAAATTTCTTACAAAAAAAAGAAAAAGCAAAAAAATTGAATACAATTTGATAATATTTCTTCCTTGTTTGATAAAAGAAACATGAATCCTTTTTACATGACTTACATGGTGAAATGAACATTTATTGCCAAACATGCCCATAGCTAAAAATATCTTCCTTATGAATAATAGTTCACCATTAGCTTGTTTTTAAAAATAAGATGAGAATTTTGAGTGTGTTCATAGTATTTTGAAAGTGGTGCTTTATACTATTTCCTCATCACAGGTTATAAGTCAAAGGCTACAAGTTTCATCCCAGGAAGAGATGGATACCATCTTGTCCTTTCACTATTTGGCACAACAGCTCTAAGAAAAAGAGATAGAAATTTTGCTGATCTATAAACTAACTATATATGTGTTTGCTATATAATATAACAGCAAAACTTTGAGAAACAGTCAGATGGACAGATATAAAGGAAATATTAAATCACATGTTTTAGCTCCACTATTCAAAGGATAGAGAGAGCTGTTGTACTCACGGAATGTCGGCATCAAACTTTGGTTATGTTTTTGCATGCAAAAACTGCTGTAGGGAATAGTTGAAATTTCATTGAGCATATAATAGGAGGTCACCATTCAAGGCCCATAACTCTAAAATGGATTTTGATAGAATTATGGCCCTTATTGAACTTAAAATGTTCTACATTATCCAGGGTCTTGTTTTACTATCAAGCACAGAGAATAGTCAAGCACACTGCCCAACTGACAGCTCTTATTTTATTATTTCACCATTTTTTGAAAATTTGAAAAAAATGCTGTGCTGTGACAGAAATTGTTATTTTTCAGGTATGGCTGGGAGTTTTTACACCATACCTACCTGTACCATGTGACCAGGAAGGATATACGACACAACTTTTCTGTGTATTTTTACATGTTATATCAACAATCCGGGGCAGATAAATCTGTTGTCATAAGTCTAGTCTCATTCATACCTCAAGTAAGTTGATGCAAAATATAATTTTAAGCGAATTTTTAATTGTGACCTTGATAGTCAATCAGAACTTCGAAAAGCAAAAAGTTATCTAAGTTAAGGTTCATTTGTTTAATGCTTTCCAGTGTTTTATTGTAATATATCAGATGATTATATTCTGATAAACCACTAGTGAAATTTATAAAATATAATTTTCACTGTAGCCGGACTATATCTGAATGCGGATGAAAAGAAAAGCATAACTAAATGGAATAACAGGCAGAAATAAATGCCGTCATACGTAAATTTTGCTTCTTTAAGAAAGGAAGTTGATGTCACCATACATCATGCTAAATATGTAACAAAGTAAGAGAAATTTAACAGGACTATATTTTAAAATTAATGATGTTACGTCATGATGTGATGACGTCACAATGGAGAATACGCCACGTTACGCGGCAAAATCAGTAAAAATTACTTAAAATCACTTAAAAAGCATGAAATAAAAAGAAAATTTATTTGTTTTACATATAAGATTGAAATATATTTCATTCGTGTACTCGCCACTCGTAAAAATATTGCATCTGGTGTTCACTCAGTGAAATTATATTTCAATCTTACATACAAAACAAACAAATACCCTCTATTTATTGAGATATGAACAGTGAAACATGCCTATACATGTACATTTAATTATTAATGTAGATATTTTTACATCATGTTGTTGAAGTTATTCAACAAATGTTAATGGTTATTGATAATGTCACAGGAATTAAAATATAGAGTCTGCTATCAATGTTGAATTTTTATATATTAATTGATTGCTTTATTTCATATGGGTTCTAATCTAAGTCCTTTACTTCTTTCATGTCAAAAAACTGTGCTAGAGAAGGCAAGTTGTTCTACTTAAGTGCCAGCCACTGCCTGAAATAATGTGTGAATGGGCACCTAAGGTCTCCCTCTAGCATTAAAACTGAAAAGTTTAAGTTGTGACTTAAAAGCTAACCAAACAAACTTTATATTACAGGTACTTTTATTGTTGGTGTTTTCTGTCAAATTCTACGCAACTCCTGAGCTTGTTTTCTTCCTAAATACCTTTGCGTTTGTTACTTTTAATAAAGTCTGTACATCACAGGTAAGATTTTGTACTAATTACGAGGTTAACCATTAACATTCTGAATTTCTTAAATAGGCTTGTCCAGTTTCCCTTCTAGGAGCTTTTCATTATTAAGGTGAAAATTGTCTGTTGACAGTCTAGTGCAAGATCAGACTGTATGGATGTTCAGGCTAGCCTGGTGCCATTCTTGTGCCAAATGCTAATCAGTTTGTTAATTAAGAGTTATATTGTCCTATCAATCAGTTTCTACTTTTAAAAAACAAATTTTTAGCTTTTAAATTGACAAATTATCTTACTGTTTCTGTTGCACATAAGGTATATTTTGTGGATATAGATATTATTTCCTACATCTTTATAAATAGGAATTAATGTACAATTGTCAGATGATGCCTTTCCTTTAAAATATTGTTCTGATTAAAAGCTCTGTCTGGTTATGATTGAATGCATTATGTTTAATTCCAAGTAATCTTAAACAGTGTATGTTTTATTGATTATTGAGATTTGTTCTCCTTAACATAAGCTAGAATCCATTTCTGTTGACATACATGACTTGTTTTTATTTTAATTGAATGAAGTTTTATGTTTTAATGACCTTGAAAGTGACTCACTCTTGATTTTATATGTGTAAATGTCCTTTACCTAAGTATAATAAAACACTTACTATAGCTTTAAGAGTTTTATGTTGTGACTTTGTTTCACTGTTTCATGTTGTATATATATTTCAGTATTTTTTGTGGTATCTCTGCTTACTGCCCTTGTTGTTCCCATACCTGACAAAGATATCATTGAGGAAAGCTGCTGTTCTTGTTATTCTCTGGTTTACTGGACAGGTAAATGTCTTATGTTCTTTTATATAATGTACCTGGACAAGTTAAATATACTTTTGTAAGGTCAGTTCTACTTGTACCAATGTCTTCATACCATGCATATTGACAAATACATGGCAATGATTCTGGCAAGTTACATAACTGAGGCATCCATCAGTTATCTTCCATTTATGATCTTTGAAAATTGGTATGGTTAACCTTTTTTGACATTTATTATCTAAAATTCTACTAGTATCCATGACTTTATAAGTTACACACTTGCTCAAGCAATTCAAAGGCAATGGTCCTTGCAAATGGAATAAGCATGGCATCATTTTTCCCTAACTGATATCTCCTTTAGTTACAAGGGCTGTTGCAAAATCCTGTGACAACTCTGTTTAAAAGCTAAATAGAATTTGTTTGTTTTGCATGTAAGAACCAAATACATTCAGAATATAGGTCATATGGCAATTTTCCACTTTTATTGGCGGAGGAAGACCTCGGGGTGCCTTTCTGTGCATTATTTCAGGCACAAACAGGCACCTGAGTTTGAACACTGGACATTTCAATAAGCTAAGCTGGGATAGGATTCCTCATATGAAGGAAATCCAAAGTCCCTGGTTGTCTCGGAAAAACACAGCAGAGAGGGGCAAATGGTTTAAAGTCAACGACCTTGATCATTTTTGTGTTTATTTAACCCAAGTTCTTGTTATTAAATGTTTAAATTGCTTCTAGATCACATATTTTAAGGCTGTTTTTAAAGGTGCAAGAGCCTTAATTCCCAATGAAACAAATATATTTAAAGTTTAAAATATATTGTTACAAAGCATTTTTTAAATATGAAATTGTTTACCAATTTTAATCATTTTGCGGGGAATTCTGTTTTGGATTTAAAAAGCAGGCTATAATTTAAAAAAAATCCTGCAATGAAGGGTGTTTTTCATATTTCAGGGTATTTGGCTGCTACCAGCTTACTATCTGGAATTCCAGGGCTACAACACATTTCTCTACATCTGGTTGGCCGGGCTCGTGTTCTTTGTAATCAACTGCTATATCATATATGAGATTATGGACAACTATTCCAGCAAGCCTTATGTGTTCAGGAAATCGGCCCTCTCAGTTGGAAATGGACATACAGTTGATAAGAAATCTAAAGGGAAGAAAACATCTGACGAGGTTTACAAGAGTACGTCCAACGAGAACTTCGCAAGGAATACAAGATCTCAAACGAAACGAAGGGTTAAGAATTAAAGCTGATGTGGTATGTCTTCAAAATAATTGATGGAGAAATACGCATGTCCAGGATAAAGTTGAATTGTTTCACAGTGTTCTTATCAGTATTATATTATATTTTTAAAGAGTATAAAGCTATATATCAGTTGCCTGTTGTTTACAACTTTGGTGTGCAAAAATTTTGAAAAAGAATAGTTCCAAAATACTTGAATGAAAGAAATATATTTGTATCTTTCTTATTTGTAAAGCTAATGGCGGATTTAAAACATTATTTCAATGCTAAACAGTTAAAACCCTGCTTAAAATGTCAGCATAATAGTTGTTTCTTGAACATTTTATTCAGTTTACTTACAAAAATTCATGTGTCTTTAATAACATTTTATGCTGCAACTACTCTTGTGATAATTGTAACAACATAATTTTTTGGTTCATAAATTTTCATAATATTATATAATATGTAGCTTTTTACCCTTTAAGATGTACATTAATTGTTCAACCTCATGTGTTCAAATAATTTATGGTCATGCCATAAGTCTTTCACTCATTAGAGCAAAAAGTACTCTCAATGAGTTATAAAGATTGCCTAGTGTCTGCTGTTGTGTGTCAGGTAAATTCAGATTGTAACACTGTGCTGATCGTTCCGTATATCTCTGGTTGTTTGTTCCATTGATATCTGAAAAATTGTGAAGAAAAATGAACATGCATTCCAAAACATTACTGGCTAGGTTAAATTCTGTTCATGGACTGTAATATTGTTGTCCATAATATCAGAGTATTACCTTTATCAAATACAGGTGAAGAATAAACCAAGAGGTTATTATCTGCAATTTAGAAATAAGTTACAAGTTAATACCAAAGTTGCCATTTAATTGATTGTCAGTGTCACATAGAGGCTTGAGTATTACCTTTTTCAGCTCACCTTTGCACAAAGTGTTCAGAGGTGAGCTTTTGTGATCACATGTTGTTTGTCTTCCATAGTTTGGTATCTGTTGTCTGTCGTTATTCACAACTTCTTTAATCAACATCTCCTTTACCTATTGGATTATGACTGAATTTCACAGGAATAACTCTCAGATAACCATTTACAAAAGGTATATAAAAGAGTTTCAGTATGATGCAGCATGTGATAAGTAGGTCACTGGAGCTGAGAAGCTTGAAAAACTGAAATCTTTAAAAAAAAAATGTTCTCAGAAACAGTAGTGTCTGGAGTTTAAGTATTTGGCTTGTAGCACTGAATTCGTGGTCCTGTACAAAAGTAATATCAATCATGCCCCCAGGGTCAAATTTGGACCTGCATCATCTGTCACTTTGTTTATTTGAAAATATATAATATGAAGACTATCTTGACTGTTGGATTTTTTTCCTACACATGCAGAAGGATCTTTGCTTTCCTCCAGAGTCATCTGATTTATTTCATCCTGAAATAACAACAAAAAAACCCATAATAATAAGACATAAAATTATTAACTATTTATTGAACATACAGAAGGACATAAAATTATTAACTATTTATTAAACATACAGAAGGACATAAAATTATTAACTATTTATTAAACATACAGAAGTGTTCACTGATTGATTTTTCTAATGCACTGAATGCCACTTTGTCCTTAATTAAATGAAATAATTTTAATGATATCACTGCTTTAAGGAAGTAAATATTGCCTTCTTTCAAGGAGTAAATATCTCCTATCCAACCGTTTTGCACATAATTATAACCATATAAAGTTCGAAAAGATTTGATAGCCTTTCCATCATTAGCTTTAGCATTGATGAGATAGTCAACCAGGTCCTCATATGTAAGCTTTGGCCAGGTTTTTGAGTTATTTCTTTCCCATTTTGCATCATCTGGAGGTAAATCTATAAGAGAAATGGAAAATATGCTTATAGGGAACAATGGCATGTAAACCACTTGTAGGTATGTCTGACAAGATTTAAATCTTGTGTATTTTAAAAAAAAAATAAACATGACAACTTAAACTTTATAACAGATTCCAAATCATGATGATAATACATAACAACGAAAACACTCGCTTAGAAATCATAATTAAAAGTTACGCCATAAACAACCCTGCTTCAAAAAATAACCACGACCACTTCGTGCATGTACATTGATATAAACTGAATTAAAAAAACTCATTAATAAACATCTTTATTTCATAATTACCTAAATAAATCCCTCACCACTTTCCTTTTACTAAACAAATCCATTCATTATACATGTATATCTCTACATGATTAAACAAACTTCGGGAGGCTGAATTGAAGTTTACACAAAAATTTGCTATGTTTTATATGTTTTATCTTTTGATTTAAATATTCTTTTAGTTTTAGGTTGTCTATTAAATGGCCTTTCCAGTTGGTTCCCTCTTAGACCTCTCTGGCAGGCAAATAACCCTATTGGTACCAACACGCTTTTCTTACATGTCCTACTTTATTGCATAAGTGGCAAATTTTATCTTTTGCATATCACTGATAATACGGATGAAAAATTGCTCCTGTTGCTGCACATCCCCTACATTTTTGTAAATTTTGTTGGTATTGTCCATAGCTTGTATAATTTTGTGAATGTCTACCTTGCTTGTATGGATTTCGATGGTGTGTTTGCTGTCTGTGGTTATTTTGTGATCTCTGTGTATGTGACCTTGGACATCTTTGTTGTTTTGACCTTTGATATTTGTGACTGTAACCTTTGTTTTGAAAATTTATAGAGTTAAAGTCCTTGACCAATTTTTCAGATAGAATATACGTTCATCGAATCATGACCTTTTAAAATAATGCTTCTAAAGATTCAGCTGAACTTGTAGAATAAATAGAGTGAGATTTTTCACTCAATTCTGCTTCTTTAACTAAATCTTCTATCGTTTTAGCATTTGATTTAATTATACCCCCGCACAACAAAGTTGTAAGGGGGGTATACTGGAATCAGCTTGTCCGGCCGTCCGTGCGTCGGTTTTTTTCTTGTCCGCCCAATAACTTAAGATTCCTTTGACCCTTAGTCTTCATATTTGGCATGGAGGTTAGTCATGATTAGTAGATGACCCCTATTGATTTTGAGGTCACTAGGTCAAAGGTCAAGGTCACAGGGGCCTTGACTTCAAAAAGCTTGTCCGCCCAATAACGTAAGATTCCTTTGACCTACAGTCTTCATATTTGGCATGGAGGTTAGTCATGATAAGTACATGACCCCTATTGATTTTGAGGTCACTGGGTCAAAGGTCAAGGTCACAGGGGCCTTGACTTCAAAAAGCTTGTCCGCCCAATAACTTAAGATTCCTTTGACCCACAGTCTTCATATTTGGCATGGAGGTAAGTCATGATAAGTAGATGACCCCTATTGATTTTGAGGTCACCAGGTCAAAGGTCAAGGTCACAGGGGCCTCGACTTCAAAAATTTGTCCGCCCAATAACTTAAGATTCCTTTGACCCACAGTCTTCATATTTGGCATGGAGGCAAGTCATGATTAGTAGATGACCCCTATTGACTTTGAGGTCACCAGGTCAAAGGTCAAGGTCACAGGGGCCTTGACTTCAAAAAGCTTGTCCGCCCAATATCTTAAGATTCCTTTGACCCACAGTCTTCATATTTGGCATAGAGGCTAGTCATGATAAGTAGATGACCCCTATTGACTTTGAGGTCACCAGGTCAAAGGTCAAGGTCACAGGGGCCTTGACTTCAAAAAGCTTGTCCGCCCAATAACTTCAGATACCTTTGACCCACAGTCTTCATATTTGGCATGGAGGTTAGTCATGATTAGTAGATGACCCCTATTGACTTTGAGGTCACCAGGTCAAGGTCACAGGGACTTTGACTTCAAAAGCTTGTCCAACCTATTACTTAAGATTCCTTTGACCCACAGTCTTCATATTTGGCATGGATGTTGATCATGATTAGTAGATGACCCGTATTGATTTTTGAGGTCACCAGGTCAAAGGTCAAGGTCACAGGGACTTTGACTTCAAAAAGTTTGTCCACCCATTAACTTAAGATTCCTTTGACCCACAGTCTTCATATTTGGCATGGATGTTGATCGTCACTATAAGGTGACCCCTATTGATTTTGAGGTCACTGGGTCAAAGGTCAAAGTCACAGGGACCTTGACAAAAAAAAAGCTTTTCTTCTCAATTGCTTAAGAATGTCCTGTCCGCAATGTATTGATTTTGACATTTTCACATTTGAAGCATGTAGAATACTTAACTTAGCAATGCACTGGCTTAGTAACCTCAGATTTGGCAGGGAGGTTGTCCTTGAGCTCTAAATGGCCACTGTTGATTCTGACAAAGTGGTATGCGGGGGTATTCACGCCATGATAGTGGCAGTTCTAGTTAAATCAGCCCGTATGTGTGGTAAGAAACCATTATGAATGGCTGCAAATATATATTCATTTTGCACTTGATATGTACAGCCTTTATTTTGAACTAATGTGGCAAATTTTTTCACTGCTTGTGATGGTTCTTGTTTCATTAAAAAGAGGTCAGCAAGAGACTGTGGGCCTATTAATTGATTCCCAAAGCGTTTCAAAAAATTGAGCTTTAAGTTCCACATAATTGGATTCAACAGTATCTGGCAGAGCTAAAAGCCAGTCTTGTCTACAGCCTCATACTTGGCAATCCAAGTGTCTGCATTAACCTTAACAGCAGGATCACACTTGCCTATTAACTCAATATTAATAGTCGGCTCACCTTTACTTCCAGATTCCTGTGACATGATTGTTGCTTCTTTTTCCAGATTTTCTTGTTCACCAGGGTTTTGATTTGAGCACAGGGATGCCGGTCCAATGTTAATCTCTGCTGATTTCCCTTTTGGCAATGGAGATCGAACCTACCCAGATTCTCCACCAGCTTTAAGAGTGACTTGTATGGGAGTTTTGGGGTCTAAATAATGACTCACGGGGTTCTGAAATATATAGGTTTCCTCCTCACTAAAATATTACAGCAATGTTTCTTCTAAATCTGTGATTGAGGAACCCTGACACAGTAACTGTTGGTCTTTTATACAGCTTTCTAAAATCTGTTGTCAGAAGCGTTATGTCACTTTTAAATGTTTATTCCCCAATTATTTGAGTAAGGTACTGGCATGTACATAGAACTGTTTGTACCTTTACATAATATTAAGAGATGAAGAGCTGACAGCTTCGTTTAAATTGATGTATTTAATGAATTGAACAGTCTAGCAAGTGATTGTCACCCAAAGAGCTAGATTTTAGATACCAAGCATGAAATATCTTCTAGTGAGTGTGTACCAAGATTGTTTAAAAGAATCCCTGGGGTCAAAATTGGCTCTGCCCGGGTGAGGGGATCGTTGTTTTTCCCTATATGTGTATAGTAAAAACCTAATAAATCTTCTTTTAAAAATTACAAACAACGCCTTGTCTGACTGACCTACTTAGAGAAAACATGATTCCTTTCAATAAAGACTTATTCTGTGATCCGGTATCTAATACTGGCACTCTCTCACAGTTCCCTACATTGGTAGGTATGACAACCAATGATAGAGGTTTGTCATAACGGATAACTTTATAGGTGCTGTCCATCAAAGCAAGTTCATTACCATACTTTTTCAATAAATGCTGTTGAAAGTTTGTCTGATGCATAAAAAGCATGGCTTTCTTCTTTGCTTCTCATTTAAATGTACATCAATAATAAAAGAACATCAATGAAAAGGCATTTGATGGGTAAATATAAACAGTATTTATATCGCACACGCACTTGCATGATCAACCTCACAAGAAAATGGCGTGTAGTTTATTAGCTTCACTCCAGTCTAATTTAAAGTGTTAACAAAACTAATGAATAAGTTATAAGGATTTTTTAATAGTAATTTTAAGAAGATAACAATGAATAGTGAAGTCATGGAGTAAAGGTGTAAAGAAAATACACGTTACTTTCCTCATACAATATTCCATTCAAATCACATTCATACACTTCAAATTTATCACAGAAATTTGGGCCTTGCAGCCAAACACAAACTTTGCCGAGGACTGTCAAGTACAGGTATGTCATTTATGTAATTGTTTATCAGAATTGTGATGTGAGTGATGGTTAACTGCCACTCAGCTGTGTGAGTGCCTAAAAATGCACATCAGACACATGATGTAGCAAATAAAGGTGCACTACTGATGTTGATGGTGATCTTTTGGATGTGTATCCAAACACGATATGTGGCTTGCTTATCTTACAGTTTCCCTCATGAATATGAATCCAGAGTCTCTGGGTATTGATGGCTCGCTCTCCAAGGATATTCATCAGAATTGACAGCAAGGAATAGAAGTTATAATATATAGTTACTCATTATTCATATCGATAAACAGTAGAAATACAGTATTCAGCACTAATAAAACTTCATGAACAAACACACATATTTAAGTATGCTAAAACCTAACATTTAACGCCAAGACATACATCTTTAGAAGTTAAAGTTACCTTATAGGTTAAATCCACTGCTTGATTTAAATCAATTCCCCTCAAACAAAATTGTGAGAATTTAGGGACACCTGTACAAAAAGCTGCCCTTGACGGGATGTCATTTATTACGATACAATCCTTGCTAACAACATGGATTTTTGTGCCCCCACTTTAGTGGTGGGCATTTAGATTTACCCTTGTCCGTTCTCTTTTGTGTCGCATGTAACTCAAAAAGTATTTGACGTAAAGTCATGAAACTTAACAAGAATGTTCATCAGCATGTGCAGATGTGCACCTGGGTATTTTAGTGTGGATTTATTTAGTATTTTTAGAGATATTGCCCTTGACTTAGTAAAGTTTTGCAATTATCAACTTGTGTCGCATGTAACTTAAAAAGGATTTGACCTAGAGTCATGAAACTTAACAGGAATGTAGATCAGCATGTGTAGTTGTGCACCTTTAGTAATTTTAGAGTTACTACCCTTGACTTAGTAAGATTAGACCACCAGTTTTAGTCCCAATTCTTTGTTTAATTCACCGCCTCCATGGTCTTCTAATCTAGTTACCTCTCTGGCGTGGGTTCGATCCCCGGGAGATGCTTTGGTAGTTTACCATGGAGGAAGGTAGTCTAGTACTGGTGTAACTCTCCAGGAAAGATGGTTAGGAAACTACCCGCCTATATAAATGACTGAAATACTGTTGAGAAAAGGCGTAAAATGAAACAAACAAACAAACAAAATCTTTGTTTATTTTTTTATTTCACCCCATTATTAAGACCACTGATATTAAGATTTATCACATAAACTGGGCGCAGGAGTGTAATAAAGCCATTGAATAAAAACGATATTACACTGGTGAAATAACACTTCGACTTGACATCATTTGCGCTATATAGAAACATACTGTTAAAGGGTGCTAATATTAACGTAACACTATGGGCGCGTCATTGAAAAATTACTCATTTTAAAAGTGCACTGTTCTTATTTTATATATGTGATAAATAGAATATTATATTCGTGTAGATTCAATACTAAACTTATTGAACTTGTTGAATAAAACAATAGTATGCTTGCCAGAGGCTCGCATAATATAATTTTATTCAACTTGTTCAATAAATTTAGTATTAAACTACACTCATTCAATATCCACTATATACTATGCTTTTCTTGATAAAAAAGACTGCCAGATTTTGATGTGAAGAGATTGGTCTTAATTCTGCATTATAGTAACAATTTAAATAAAGAACAGGAAACTCCATTCTTTTAAAAACTTGTCTTGATAGTAAGGGTTTCTTTTGTAAATATAAATAATCACATATTGTTCATGTCAAAACTTACTCATTATCTTTTTAATCTGGGGATGTGCATCTGTTACCACCTTAATGACAACCCCTGATGCAATGAGAGTGCCCATTGCCTTCTGGAACCCTTTGGCTTCCATCAAAGTTGATTTTTTCTCTCTCTTGTCAACAGTTTCCAAGGTTAGAATGGCCTTATCTGCTTGGTTTATTTGAGTGATAGCATATCTGAGGCATAATGGGCCTTTAAATGATGTAACATCATGTTACTTGTAGGTAATATTGGCTATATACATGTAATTGAGGTTTACATGCCAATAACACTTTGTCGAAACCCTGTGTATTCTCCACTTGGGCTTGGGTATTTGTCTCTGATCATACGAACACAACAGGCAGGTATTTTCCTTCTATCTCCCTGCGCCAACTGCCCATGTACCCACAGAACATAATGCCTGTAAGCGGCATGGCGAAAGGATTTATTGGCATCCGACTCATTAGCTGCATTTAATGCAAGCATGTCGTCACGAAAATACTGTTGAAGTCTCAGTGTTAATTCATCCAAGACGATCAATCCCATTTCCTGAAACACAAAATTTATTATTTATGATTTAATATTTATCATTGTTTAAATAATTATATGTAAATAAAGTGAACTGGATGTGAGACCAATATTTCCCAATCAATATTAGTTTATACAAATGTATTTCAGCTCGATTGCATTGAAAGCCATAAGCTTATTGAAACTCTCTCTTATTAATGTTCAGTTTCGTGAAAGTCTGTACTCCATGTGGACTGGCTGTGATAGTTTGTTGTTTATGCATACAGTCTGGTATCGGTCGGTCAGGTATGACTTCATCCATTCGAGTGGCTTGCCTGTAATTCCAAAGTGTCGTTCAAGGCGGCGAAGGAGCGTTCCGTGATCAATTGTATCAAAAGCAGCAGACAAATCAAGCATCACGAGAATAGTCACATTGTTATTATCCAAAGACCGTAGAATGTCATTTTGAACTTTTAGCAATGCAGTCTCGGGCGAATGGAACTGGCGATAAGCAGATTGGTTGACCTCGTGTAGATTATTTGTCTTCAGATGGCTCTCAATTCGTACGTCAACGACTTTTTCCAAGATTTTAGACAGGAATGGCAAGTTAGACACAGGCCTATAGTTTTTCAGTTCGTTAGGTTCTAGATTTGGTTTCTTTAATAGTGGTCTTATTCGTGAGTGTTTGAACATTTTTGGTACATAAGCAGCATCCAAGGACACGTTTATAAAACTGGTTATCACTGGTGTTAGTTCATCTAGGCATTCTTTTAACAGCCATGTTGGAATGGGATCTAACTCACAGGATTTGGTGGCTGATTTTTTAATCAATGCTTTCACTTCTTGCTCTGTGGTTGGAGCAAACACAGTATATTTGACACCCGTATATTCAGATTCCATATCTACATTATCAGGTACCGATTGTGTTTGAGAACGTATGTTATTTCTTATTGTTTCAATCTTTCCGATAAAGAAGTCACTGAATTTCTGGGCAAGGCGCTCTGAAGATGAATCAAATGGTAGAATCACTTCATTTGTATCTCCAAGTAGACCTTTGGTAATCTTAGATAGACTTTTATGATCATTGCCACAAGACTCTATTTTACTTGTATAGTATTCTACACGAGCTTGTTTTAACATCTTGTTCACACTAGAACAGTGTGTTCTGTAGATCTGATGGTCTATTGTAAGTTTAGTTTCACGCCATTTCCGTTCCAGTTTACGTTTTTCATGTTTGGCTTCGTGGAGTTGCTCTGTATACCACGGACAAGCAGGTCTCAATGTAATAGTCTTGTTAATCATCGGAGCATGTTTATCCAAAATAGAGGTTAGACTGTTTGAATACTCCATCATAAAACCATCTATGTCAGAAGGGATACACTCTTTGTTGAAGAATTCCATTTTCCGTATGTCATCTCGAAAAGAATCAATGTCAATTGCACGAAGTTTTCTGTAAGAAACCAATTTCCGTACCCGTGCAGGTATTGAGGCTTTGACATCAAATGTAACAGCAAAATGGTCACGTAAGATATTTCCACTTGAATCAGAGAGTCCAGGATCTACGACTTCTATGTTTGATACAATGTTGTCTGTCTCCCTTGATATCACTACGTCCAATGTATGACCTGCAACATGGGTTGGTTCTTGTACATGCTGATGCATACCACATGCATCAAGGTTACTTGTAAATTTCTCGTATCGTTGTTGTCTGGTATATCTAGATGAAGGTTCAGATCGCCTACTATGATTGCAGAATTGTCAACTGTAGCGTACTTAGTTAAGAAAAGGGGCCACTATTTGTTGTCAATAATTGTTTTGAGAATTTGGGCAAATTTGCTGCACAGCATACACATACATATTTCATGACAATACTTATGATGTGGAGTTATCACATGTCCAGTAATATATATTTTATTTTGCTAAAAGCAAATTTAAATATGATATAAACTAAAATAGAGAGTCTCATGCTTAAACCAAGTATATGTTAGTAAAATTATGAAAAAACTATATAACTTAAATGGATATTTTTTCATATTTATATATGAATTGAGGACCAAGATTGTGATGTTCAATTCATATTTTCAACACTTTCTATCTTATTAACAGTTTCAGAAACTGGTCTTCTGGGTGATGTTGCTAGTAGCATGGGAGGCTTAGCAGTCTAAATGAAACAGTCTTGCTAATTTTATAGAGCCCCATTGGCCATGTAACCAGGTTCAGCTCAACTCTAAAACTAAATCAGCTCTCAAGTTATCACAGCCATATATAAACTCAGCACAGGTCAACACTGCCACCTTTTATTATACTACCAGTTGTATGCACTTTGTGTTCTTTTTTTTCTGTAATTTTCTACAAAGCTTATTTGCTACTACAAAAAAAGTATTACAAGTTTTGTCAAGTAACACAATGAGTACAGATTAATCAGGTGATAGGTATGGTTGATTGCATTCACAAGCTAAAATTACTGACCATCCTTTAGGAAACTTATCAGGTACAATAAATGCTTGGTTTATTTGAGTGATGAGCCATGTTGGATTTGGTTAATGAAGCATTGGGGGTCATAATGTACACATTGCGGGAAAAACCAACTTCTATTTTTATAACTGCCCTCCTTGACGAGACTGTAAAATGCTTGGCTAAAATATACATTTTCTAGCGTTATGGCTGTTATATGGTCGCTGATATGATATATTATTGATATTTTGGCTGTGAGAAAGTTATTTTTTGTGAAAATTCGATAAAAGTGTTTTGAGTTCCATTTTACCGTATGGACCTCAGTGGTGGGCCTTTAAAAGGTGTAGTTGTTTGGTTTTTTCTCTTATCTAGCTAACATTGTAGATTGACTCCTTTGGCTTCTTTAAATAACAAGGCTAAGAAGACTGCCAAGCCAAAAAAGCCAGCATCACACCCTAAATATGGGGAAATGATTGCTGCAGCTTTGGGGGCTTTGAAAGAGAGAAGAAATGTATCTTCAAGACAGGCAATTTTGAAATACATCACTGCCAACTACAAATGGGTGATAATCTAACTGCCGTAAAATCTCATTTGATAATGGCTCTTAAGGCTGGAGTCAAGAGTGGAGCACTGAAGCAGTACAAGGGAACCAGTGCCTCAGGATCCTTCAAGCTTGGTGAAACTAAGAAGGCAGCAAAGAAGGCCGCCAAGCCAAAGGCAGCTAAACCAAAGAAGGCAAAGACACCTAAGAAGAAAACCACAGCCAAGAAGCAGGCAGCCAAGAAGGCAGTGACACCAAAGAAGGCCAAGGCAGCCAAGAAGGTTAAAACACCAAAGAAGGAAGGCTGAAGCCAAGCCAAAGAAAGCTGCCAAATCACCAAAGAAGGCCAAATGCGCTCAGCCTAAGGCAGCCAAGAAGAAAAAGGCAGCAGCTAAGAATTAAACTGGAAATCATTATTTCCAAAACAAAACAAATTGGAGATTTCTTTGTTTGCACTTTAATTCAACCTGATGTAACCTAAAACCAATTATATTTCTTGCAGAAGTTTTACTACTGTTTGTTAAAAAAACTTTTATTCTTGATTTTACTAATATTTATTTCAGTATGGATGGAATATATTTACCTTTCTTTTTTCCGTTGTTGATGTTGAATCTTGGTGTAGAATTTTGTGAATGATCAGTCTGTTCTGGTATCTGTGCAGCTGTAATTGTTGGCATATTGCTGTAAACAACTTAAAAAGAACCAGCCATCTAAGCTTCAAATGGTTTGTTGTATGCGGTCTGCTGTTAATCAAAAGATATAATGGCTTACTATAGAAAAAGGCTTTGGCCTACATCAAGTGATATGGAAACAAAATAATTGAAAACATTGTTCTATACCTTCCATTTAAAAAGTATGGAGTATTCTTTAAGAACCTCCCATCTGTAGTAATTACTCTCAAAGCATGAGCTGGTGTTCCCTTTTTCATCCATTCAATGTCACATTGTCCTGACAGTGAACCATCACTACAATGCCCTCTGCCGACAGCCCAATTATGTTCATCCACTACATAGTGGAAAATTGGTTGAGCTATGGTAATTTCTTTCTTCCCATACTTTTCCCACTATGAAAAAAATTACCCTAAATATTTTTAGTCTTCTTGGATTTTAAAAGGTGTAGTTGTTTGTTTTTTCCCTTATCTAGCTAACATTGTAGACTGACTCCTTTGGCTTTCTTAAACCCTTATCTAGCTTACACTGTAGAATGACTCCTTTGGCTTTCTTTAATAACAAGGCTAAGAAGGCTGCCAAGCTAAAAAAGCCAGCATCACACCCTAAATATGGGGAAATGATTGCTGCAGCTTTGGGGGCTTTGAAAGAGAGAACTGTGTCTTCAAGACAGGCAATTCAAAACCGGTGCCTCAGGATCCTTCAAGCTTGGTGGAACTAAGCCAAAGGCAGCTAAACCAAAGAAGGCAAAGACACCTAAGAAGAAAACTGCAGCCAAGTAGCCGGCAGCCAAGAAGGCCAAAGCTGCCAAGAAGCCAGCAGTCAAGAAGATTAAAACACCAAAGAAGGCTGAAGCCAAGCCCTAGAAAGCTGCCAAATCACCAAAGAATGCCAAATCATTTAAGCCTAAGGCAGCCAAAAAGACACCAAAAAAGGCAGCATTTAGAAATAAACTGGAAATCATTACTTCCAAAACAAAACAAATTGGAGATTTCTTTTTGCACTTTAATTGCAACCAGATGTAACCTAAAACCAAATTATATTTCTTGCAGAAGTTTTTTACTACTGTTTGTAAAAAAAAAACTTTTTATTCTTGATTTTACTAATAATTTAATTTCAGTATGGATGGAATATATTTAGCCTTTCTTTTTTCCGTTGTTGATTGTTGAATCTTGGTGTAGAATTTTGTGAATGATCAGTCTGTTCTGGTATCTGTGCCCAGCTGTAATTGTTGGCATATTGCTGTAAACAACTTAAAAAGAACAGCCATCTAAGCTTCCAAAATGGTTTGTTGCTAAATCGCGGTCTGCGTGTTAATTCAAAAGATATAATGGCTTACTATAGAAAAAGGCCTTTGGCCTACATCAAGTGATATGGAAACAAAAATAATTGAAAAAACATTGTTCATACCTTCCCATTTAAAAGTGGAGTATTCTTTAAGAACCTCCCATCTGTAGAAATTACTCCTCAAAAAGCATGAGCTGGTGGTTCCCTTTTTCATCCCATTCAATGTCACATTGTCCTGACAGTGGACCATCACTACAATGCCTTTTTTATGCCGACAGCCCAATTATGTTCATCCACTACATAGTGGAAAATTGGTTGAGCTATGGTAATTTCTTTCTTCCATACTTTTCCCACTATGAAAAAAATAACCCTAAATATTTTTTAGTCTTCTTGGATTTTAAAAGGTGTAGTTGTTTGTTTTTTCCCTTATCTAGCTAACATTGTAGACTGACTCCTTTGGCTTTCTTAAACCCTTATTTAGCTTACACTGTAGATCGACTCTTTTGGCTTTCTTAAATAACAAGGCTTAAGAAGGCTGCCAAGCTAAAAAGCCAGCATCACACCCTAAATATGGGGAAATGATTGCTGCAGCTTTGGGGGCTTTGAAAGAGAGAACTGTGTCTTCAAGACAGGCAATTCAAAACCGGTGCCTCAGGGTCCTTCAAGCTTGGTGGAACTAAGCCAAAGGCAGCTAAACCAAAGAAGGCAAAGACACCTAAGAAGAAAACTGCAGCCAAGTAGCCGGCAGCCAAGAAGGCCAAGGCTGCCAAGAAGCCAGCAGTCAAGAAGATTAAAACACCAAAGAAGGCTGAAGCCAAGCCCTAGAAAGCTGCCAAAATCACCAAAGAATGCCAAATCATTTAAGCCTAAGGCAGCCAAAAAGACACCAAAAAAGGCAGCATTAAGAAATAAACTGGAAATCATTACTTTCAAAACAAAACAAATTGGAGATTTCTTTGTTTGCACTTTAATTCAACCTGATGTAACCTAAAACCAATTGCTAAGCTAAAAGTCCAATCTTGTCATTCCCACCCTTAAACTGAAAACCTATCCATGGTGTTAGATAACCGCATTGCTAAGTCCTTTTGATGTTGAAAACAAGAAAACACCAATATTTCACAACACGACATTCAACTTTAGCCATAACTGCATCTGCACTGAGATTTTGGAACAGTTTCGCCAGTTCTTTGTCATTATTTTTTTGAATGAGGATTTTCGAATAAATACAAAGATTGTTTCTTTATTTTCACTTAATGGTGTAGGGGGTGATTGTTATTGAATCAGAAAATATTAAAGTATGACTTTCAGTTCTGATAAATTATACTTTCTTTTTCTGATGCAACATCAATTTTGGAGAAGAATATTATGAGTTTGCCCATTAATCATCTCCATCAATATTTTGTATTGCATCTTGTGTAATGTTACAATTAAACATAAGACATCTTTCAGCCAGGAATGATTATACATTCCTGGCCTTAAGTTTTAACAGTCCATTCACCATAGAGCAACATGAAGGTATCTTATCTAGATTGAGATCCTGGATCAACGTATTCTTTTTTAGCTCGACTTTTCTATGAAAAGGGGAGCTATCCTACTCGCCCCGGCGTCGGCGTTAGCGTTGGCGTCACACCTTGGTTAAGTTTTTCGTACCACCCCACTTTATTTCAGAAGTATTACAAGTATGGCTTTGAAACTTACCATACTTGTTCACCATCATAACCTCCATCTACAGACAAGAGTACATAACTCTGTCAAGGTTTTTGACAGAATTATGGCCCTTTTTTGACTTAGAAAGTGTATTGAGCTTGGTTAAGTTTTTTGTACCACCTCACTTTATTTCAAAACCATTGGAGGTATTGCTTTGAAACTGACCATACTTGTTTACCATCACGACCTTCATCAACAGACAAGAGGACATAACTCTGTCAAGGTTTTTGACAGAATTTATGCCCCTTTTTGACTTAGAAAATACATTGAATATGGGTAAAATCCACTTATTGCCTTAACCCTTTGAGATATTGCTTTGAAACTTTTAATGCTATTTCACATCATTACCCCATCTGTACGCAAGAGAAGGTAACTCTGTCAAGGATTTGTTTTTAAAAATAAGGCCTTTTATCGACTTAGAATCTTGGTTAAGTTTTTTGTACCACCTCACTTTATTTCAAAACCATTGGAGGTATTGCTTTGAAACTGACCATACTTGTTTACCATCACGACCTTCATCAACAGACAAGAGGACATAACTCTGTCAAGGTTTTTGACAGAATTATGCCCTTTTTGACTTAGAAAATACATTGAATATGGGTAAAATCCACTTATTGCCTTAACCCTTTGAGATATTGCTTTGAAACTTTTAATGCTATTTCACATCATTACCCCCATCTGTACGCAAGAGAAGGTAACTCTGTCAAGGATTTGTTTTAAAAATTAAGGCCTTTTATCGACTTAGAATCTTGGTTAAGTTTTTAGTACCAGTCCACTTTTTGACTGAACTGTTTGAGATATTAATTTGAAAGTTGGAATACTTGTTTACAATCATGATTCCCAAACATGTCCAGGAGAAGGTAATTCTGTCAAAGATTTTATTTGAATTATGGCCCTTAACTGTCAATGTTTTGTATTATAGGCAAGCACTAAAAAAGTCGAGCGCGCTGTCTTACGGACAGCTCTTGTTTATAGAAATTGTCACTTAGGCAAAGGTAACGTCTTTTATTCCACTGGCACTACAACGGTATCTGTTTTGAATTTCAGCGTTCCTATCAGTTCTGTTCTTAATTATTCATTGATTTCTACTGTCCGCATTTCTCAAGAACTTTGAAACAAGTTTGCCATTTCTTAGTCATTTTGTGTTGAGTAAATACAAAAGTTGTGTCTAAGAAGTTCCTTAATTATTGGTAGATTAGAAATGTGTTGATATTTAACCAAATAACTAGAGGACGCCAAGGCCTACATTCCTAAAATGTTGTGTTAGGGTTGGTCAATTACCAAAATGACGAAGCCATTTTGATTTGGAGGTCATCTGGTCAAGGTCACATTGACACATAAAATATTAGACTGAGCAAGAGTTTCATCTGTCATAGCTTTCTGAAACATATTAAATATTATACTACTTTCAACTGTATTTTGCATTGATGTAACTCTTGACCTAAATAAAACAATAAAAGGTATGTGCATATGCCAGTGTGATAGCAGATTGATTTTTATTTTGTCTTCCTCTATATGATAATAATATAAGCTTTGGTAAAGATTACTTTAAGTATCTCCATTGATATCCTGTGTAATATTGAAATTGAACATTAAACATCTTTTTGCTAGGTAGAGAAATTCATTCCTGGCCCTCCTCTTTAGTCATTAACCATAAAACAACAATTGTCTTTCAGCAATTTCTCTGTATGATTTAGCATTCTGATGCATGACATATTTGTTTCTACAATATTGTGTCATTCTTTCCATCTCTTGCTCCACCAGTGTTTGTACTTCAGCATACAGTTGAAGGCATTTCCTTTCTTGAGCTTGAATGTCAGTCACGTTTTCTTCAACATTTTTCATGTCCCCTACTTTTAAGTGTGGTAAGGTGTTTACCATATTGTGTGTTGGGCCGGGGGGGGCTGGGAGGGAGACCACGATTTTCTTCCTCCTTGATCACGGCCTCCTCCTCCATCAGTATAAGCTGGGCCTTGGTCCAGCCTACTTTTCTGGCTCGGGCAATGGCTGTAATAGCAGTGGCTCGGAAATAGGCGACACAGCCCGTGTATGCCGGTAACTATGTCCCTCACCACAATTGATGCACTTAATTGTATGCGACCCACAGTTCCTTGTGTTATGTTCCCCGGCACACCTGCCGCACCTAGTGCTACCCCTGCAAGACTTGGCCATATGACCAAAGCCCTGACAAATATAGCACCTGGTGGGAGGCTTAACATAAGTCTCAGTTTTGTATTTGATGGTCAAATTTTCCTCCCTCAGGTACACCTCAAGGGGGCACGCACCTGCAAAAGTGAGCTTGAGTGCTGTAGATGGCTCCCTCTTCTTGTTGGGGAGCCTATCCACAGCAACAAGGGATGCCCCCTTGAACCTATCAAAATTCAAAATTCAGCCTATGCTGGAGTGTTGACAGGTCCTCCTCCATGGATATGCCGTGGATGACAACATCATATGTTGTCTCCCCCGGCATACTTGCCACCACACATAGATTGTCCTTTAACTTAAATTTATCCCTTTTGATACTATTAATTAGTGCTTCCTTAGAAACAAACTCTAATAAAAAGTTACCAGATGCCAGGGGTGTTGCCTTATTTATATTTTTTACTTTGCTGTTGAGCTCCTTGGCCAGGGTCCTAACTGGTGTTGCTGTAATCTTCTTGGTTAACCCCTTTAGAACCCCTATGTTCTCTGACGTATTACATGATATCTCATGATTCTTACGAGTGTCCAAAGTGCAACCAAGGACCCGGGAAAGATCCATGTGATGTCTAGATGGCCTGTTACAGGCCACCTTGACTGGCATTATTATTGACAATAACTGCGGTTTGACCGCCAATTACCAATATATGTATATATCTGAATTTAGTGATTTAAATCTATCTATAATTTAAAACTATACTTATATGCATACACTATGTCTATGATACACACTTTTATTATACTATATAATACAGCTGAATTTTATATAAAAAAAAACAGAGTGACTCACTAGCCAGGTAAAGAAACAAAACACACTAATAGTCAATATGACCTGATATATAATTTGTAAATCAATCAAGAAACCAAAAAGCAGTGAATAATTAATAATGATTGACCTATTAATTAATAAACAAATATATGAAATAAGTTAAATAATTTAACTATAAGTACTACTTAAATTTAAAAATACTGAATAATTTAGAAACAAGAACAATATAAATGGGGGAAGGTACAGGCTGGTGTAGAACATGACGTCTTGAAGGTAGGTGGGTGGGGAACCGCTTGGCTGACGATCGACGTTGTAGAGGACCATATAAAGTGAGAGTGAGCGCCGTGGATGGTTGTAATCAATGACGGGAGGTTGTTGTGCTTATATAGCGTAGTGTGCCTGGTTTTTGTAAAGTCTTTTATAACATATATCTGCGATATTATTGTAATTTGGCCTTTGTTTACAAAATGGCCTCCACCGGAAACGGGTGAAGGGAGATTACTGAATCAGCATTTGGGCCAATCTCTGACCTTCAAATAAATCAGCATTTGTGCCAAGGTTAAGAACTTTTATTCTGATTCAACAGGCACTATAACGGTATCTGTTTTGAATTTCAGCATTCCTGTCAGTTCTGTTAATTATTATTCATTGATTGCTACTGTCCTCATTTCTTAAGAATTTTGAATGGTATGTGCATATGCCACTGTGATAGCATATTGAAATAAAGATCTGGGGGTGATTGAGACAGACAGAAGTCCAGAAGCATTAATATTTGTGTTTCGGTTTGGATCATTTGGTCTCTCGCGACAATTATGATAACAATATAAGTTTTAGTAAAGATAACATCGAGTTTCTCTATTGATATTTCGTATAACATTCTGTGTAATATTGAGATTATACATTAAACATCTTTTTGCTAGGTAAAATAATACATTCCTGTCCCTCTTCTTTAGTCCTTAACCATAAAACAACAATTGTCTTTCAGCATTTTCTCTGTATGATTTAGCATTTTGATGCATGACATATTTGTTTCTACAATATTGTGTCATTCTTTCCATCTCTTGCTCCACCAGTGTCTGTACTTCAGCATACAGTTTAAGGCATTTCCTTTCTTGAGTTTGATTCTCCTTCATGTTTTCTTCAACATTTTTCATGTCCCCTACTTTGTGTTGTAAGGTGTTTATCATTTTGTGTGTTGGGCCGTGTATTTATAGGTATATGCAGGCTTAATCTTTTATTAACACCAAATTTTGAAAGTCAGGCCAATGTATTGGCTGATTATGACAAGAAGACATGGCCTTTATGGACCAGTTCTTTAATATATGATAAGGCATGCCAGGGTTGAAATTTATCATGGTTTGATATAATATAAATGAATTTTTAATATTATATAAATGAATTTAGTGTATGTGTTAACAGTAAAGTATAACTAAAATTATCCTAGATCAATGTCTTTTTTTCTTTCTCTGATGTTCATAGTAATCAGCATTTGTGTCAAGGTTAACTTGTTTCATTCTGATTCAACGGGCACTACAATGGTGTCTGTTTTGAATTTCAGCATTCCTGTCCATTCTTTTTCTTGTGTTATATTACAATTGAACATTAAACATCTTTCAGCTAATAAAGATTATACATATTGCTTTCATTTTTACTGTCCGTACACCATAGAGCAACAAAAAGGTATCTAACCTAGAATGAGATCCTAGATAATGTCATGATTTTCTGACGTTTATAGGAATTGTCACTTGGGGGAAAAGGTTACAAATGTATTTCATTCCACTGGCACTACAACGGTATATGTTTTGAATATCAGCGGTCCTGTCAGTTCCCTTCTTAATTATTCATTGATTTCTACTGTCCTCATTTCTTAAGAATTATGTCTACCAAAAACTTTTGGAGACATATTGTTTTATGCCTTTGCCATCTGTCCGTCTGTCCGATTGTCCATACTACCGAATAGGGATAGGGGGCCATCTAACTGTAATCAGTACAAAAGAGAACAACAGAATTTATTCCATATCAATAGAATAAGAGGCCATGGCCCTCTATTAAACAAAAGGAAAAAAAAACAATAGAAATGGCCCTTTATCTGTTTGGTCACACATCCATCCATTTGCATTTAGCTTGTCCGTCCTTCACAGGTCAAACTACTGGTTGGATTTCAACCAAACTTTACAGGAGTGATCAGTTCCAGGGCTCGACAAATTTTTTGGGAGCAACTCGTCCTGCAGGGCGAGCTACAGCTTAGAGTTTTTACTCGTCCCACTGCACATTTATAACTACATAATGATCTTTCAATTCTGGTAAACAGATAATTGAAATGAAAATAACCTACCTTTCAATAATGTCCTTTTCAGGGATTGAAAACTGAAAAACAACAACAACAATGCTTAAAAATATAGATTTACATGTCCTGACTCATTTTATTTTTTGAAGACACTGTTTAACTTTTTCCTCAAGAATATTGTGTCTAATGCTTTGCAAGATGGACAGATAAGTGAGGTAGAATTCAAGACAGTTTTAGATGAAATGGAAAAATATAATAACTTGAAACAAGAAATCAGACAAGCAAAAAACTCAAAAAATAAGCGAAGCAGAAAAAAAGCATTAATAGAACAAGGGAGGACAGAAGCTATGAACCTGATACAAAACAAAATGAAAAGCTTTGTGATTTATTGTTTTACTAATGTGTATAAATTTGAAAAAAAACCTCTGTATCAGTAGAGCATTTCAGCTTTTTTTGCACTCTTGTTTAAGTCCAGTCATTTCTGCCACTTAACACTTTTTCAGTTTCACTTCTTTTAGAAACTAACAGTGACATTGAAATGTTTGTATTCAACAGTTTTGGAAAATTTTTGATAAGATGAAAGAAAGATAAGTATCTTTGAATCTGGCGTCTTTTTAAATTCATTTCTTTACTAATCCAGTTAAGCCATCCATTTTTATGCCCCCACAATGTGGGAGCATATAGCGTTGCACTTGTCCGTCCGTCCGTCTGTCCGTCCGTCCGTCCGTACGTCCCGAAATCTTGTGAACGCAACTCCTCTTAAACCGGATGGCAGATTTTGCTTTAACTTACAGGGATGAACAACCTTAATGTGTAGATGGTAGTAAAGGAAGGAATTTTCGCTGCGACCATATTTAACAGAATTATGGCCCTTTGTTGATTTTTTCACTAGATACTATGTAGAAATTTTGTGAACCCAACTCCTCTTAAACCGGACGGCAGATTTTGCTTAAACTTCCAGGGATGAACAACCTTAATGTGTAGATGGTAGTAAAGGAAGGAATTTTTGCTGCGTCCAAATTTAACAGAATTATGGCCCTTTTTGATTTTTTCACTATATACTATGTAGAAATTTTGTGAACCGACTCCTCTTAAACCGGATGGCAGATTTTGCTTAAACTTACAGGGATGAACAACTTTAAGGTGTAGATGGTAGTAAAGGAAGGAATTTTTGCTGCGACCAAATTTTACAGAATTATGGCCCTTTGTTGATTTTTTCACTATATACTATGTAGAAATTTTGTGAATGCAACTCCTCTTAAACCGGATGGCAGATTTTGCTTAACTTCCAGGGATGAACAACCTTAATGTGTAGATGGTAGTAAAGGAAGGAATTTTTGCTGCAACCAAATTTAACAGAATTATGGCCCTTTGTTGATTTTTTCATTATATACTATGTAGAAATTTTGTGAACGCAACTCCTCTTAAACCGGATGGCAGATTTTGCTTAAACTTCCAGGGATTAACAACCTTAATGTGTAGATGGTAGTAAAGGAAGGAATTTTTGCTGCGATCAAATTTAACAGAATTATGGCCCTTTGTTGATTTTTAGTTTTCAACTTGTGGCACATGTAGTCCAAAAAATATTTGACCTAGAGTCATAAGATTTACAGAACAGTGGCATGTGGGGGCATCCGTGTCCTATGGACACATTTCTAGTTATACTTGTCCTAAGAAAGAAACAACCAAGAAGCAAAGGCAAACTTGTTTTGCTTGAATTTGATGAAACATGTTATGTTTATTGCTTGGTTGTTTTATTTTTGTTACTTTTTCAATCTTGTCAGTAACACTTTCTTCCAACCATTTTAAAGTTTTGTCCGGGATGTTTTGGTCTCCTCTTAGTTGGTTGTAAAGCTGAGTTAGTGAATCATCAGAATCGTCATCGTCTGTAAGAGTGCTACTAGATGGAACCAGAAGTGAAAGGTTTAATAAACGATGCTGTATTTCATCGTCAGTTGAATTGCTTGGCTGTTGTTTACGGTCTGCAATACTTTGGTCTGTTTTAGTTGTTTCCGAAGTATCACTTTTAGCAGACGATTCCTTTTCGGCAGAACTTCCAGCATTTTTTCTTTCATATATTTTATTCAAAACTCCAAGGGTATATTCCAAGTAAGCTATCTGGTCCTCTGAAGGGACACCATAAATGTTATTCTCTATTGTCATATGTAATGTTGATATATATAATGTCAATGAAAAAATTGAAATTGGAGGCACATGAAACTTGTGCATCCATACAAGAACTTATGAGAATAAGAAAGCAGGAAAAAAAGTGTCACTGCAGGGAAACGGACACTTAAAATATTAACGAAATAAAGACACAGAATATGAGTGCGGTGACCATGTAATGTTGTGTACTTATTTTGTTCATTGTTTAGGATGAGTTAAGGAATAAGGGGACATACAGATCCTAGCATTTATTTCAAATTGATGAAATAAATTAATAATTCCTGTGCTTAACAACATATTTCATGTTTTATTTTTAGATTATTTTGTTCTGCGTTGTTTTCTTGATCATCTTGATCTTTGTTTTGTATCAAATTTGTTGTTATATTGAGATTATTAGACATCTTTCTGCCAAAGATAGTTATCAATTCAGTGTTTTGCATCAAATATGTTGTTATATTGAGATTTAACATTAGACATTTTTCTGCCAAAGATAGTTGTCCATTCAGTGTTTTGTATCAAATTTATTGTTATATTGAGATTAAGCATAAGGCATCTTTCTGCCAATGATAGTTGTCCATTCAGTGTTTTGTATCAAATATGTTGTTATACTGACATTAAATATTAAACATCTTTCTGCCAATGATAGTTGTCCATTTAGTCTTTTGTATCAAATATGTTGTTATATTGAGATTGAACATTAGACATCTTTTTGCCAATGATAGTTGTCCATTCAGTTTTTATGCCCCCACAAAGTGGGAGCATATAGCGTTGCACTTGTCCGTCCGTCCGTCAGTCCGTCCGTCCGTACGTCCCGAAATCTTGTGAACGCAACTCCTCTTAAACCTGATGGCAGATTTTGCTTAAACTTTCAGGGATGAACAACCTTAATGTGTTGATGGTTGTAAAGGAAGGAATTTTCGCTGCGACCAAATTTAACAGAATTATGGCCCTTTGTTGACTTTTTCACTATATACTATGTAGAAATTTTGTGAACGCAACTCCTCTTAAACCGGATGGCAGATTTTGCTTAAACTTCCAGGGATGAACAACGTTAATGTGTAGATGGTCGTAAAGGAAGGAATTTTTGCTGCGACCAAATTTAACAGAATTATGGCCCTTTGTTGATTTTTTCACTATATACTATGTAGAAATTTTGTGAACGCAACTCCTCTTAAACCTTTTGGCAGATTTTGCTTAAACTTCCAGGGATGAACAACCTTAATGTGTAGATGGTAGTAAAGGAAGGAATTTTTGCTGCGACCAAATTTAACAGAATTATGGCCCTTTGTTGATTTTTTCACTATATACTATGTAGAAATTTTGTGAACGCAACTCCTCTTAAACCGGATGGCAGATTTTGCTTTAACTTCCAGGGATCAACAACCTTAATGTGTAGATGGTAGTAGAGGAAGGAATTTTTGCTGCGACCAAATTTAACAGAATTATGACCCTTTGTTGATTTTTTCACTTTATACTATGTAGAAATTTTGTGAACGCAACTCCTCTTAAACCAGATGGCAGATTTTGCTTAAACTTCCAGGGATGAACAACCTTAATGTGTAGATGGTAGTAAAGGAAGGAATTTTTGCTGCGACCAAATTTAACAGAATTGTGGTCCTTTGTTGATTTTTAGTGTTCAACTCGTGGCACATGTAGTCCAAAAAATATTTGACCTAGAGTCATAAGATTGACAGAACAGTGGAGTGTGGGGGCATCCGTGTCCTATGGACACATTTCTAGTTTGTATCAAATATGTTGTTATATTGAGATTGAACATTACACATCTTTCTGCCAATGATAGTTGTCCATTCAGTTATTTGTATCAAATTTGTTGTTATATTGAGATAAAGTATTAGACATCTTTCTGCCAAAGACAGTTGTCCATTAAAGTATTAGACATCTTTCTGCCAAAGATGGTTATCAATTCAGTGTTTTGTATCAAATATGTTGTTATATTGAGATTGAACATTATACATCTTTCTGCCAATGATAGTTGTCCATTCAGTGTTTTGTATCAAATTTGTTGTTATATTGAGATAAAGTATTAGACATCTTTCTGCCAAAGACAGTTGTCCATTAAAGTATTAGACATCTCTCTGCCAAAGACAGTTGTCCATTCAGTGTTTTGTGTCAATTATGTTCTTATATTGTGATTAATCATTAGGCATCTTTCTGCCAATGATAGTTGTCCATTCAGTTTTTATCCCCTGCTGATGGAATCGGAAGGGGGATATAGTTTTGGCGTTGTCCGTCCTTCCGTCTGTCCGCCCAAAGCTCGTTTCCGGACTAGTTCTCTGCAACTACTCGCTGGAATTCAACGAAACTTTATGGGAATCATCAATATCAAGAGGAGATGCGCATATCGTCGGCTTGTTCCGGTCAGACCTTTTAACTCAGAGTTATTGCCCTTGATTAGTTATGCAGTATGCATATAGATAAAAAATTGTTTCCGCGCTACATCTCTGCAACTACTGGCTGGAATTCAATGAAACTTTATGGGAACCTTCAATACCAAGAGGAGATGCGCATATTGTAGCTTTGTTTCGGTCAGACACTTAAACTCAGAGTTATGGCCCTTGACTAGTTATGCAGTATGCATATACAGCAAAAAATCCTTACCGCGCTACTTCTCTGCAACTACAGGCTAGAATTCAATGAAACTTTATGGGAACCTTCAATACCAAGAGAAGATGCGCATATCATTGCCTTGTTGGGGTCAGACATTTTAACTCAGAGTTATGGCCCTTGATTAGTTATGCAGTATGCATATAGAAAAATATTTGTTTCCTCGCCACTTCTCTGCAACTACTGGCTGGAATTCAATGAAACTTTATTGGAACCTTCAAAACCAAGAGGAGATGCGCATATTGTCGCCTTGTTCGGGTCAGACATTTCAACTTAGAGTTACGGCCCTTGATAACTTATGCAGTATACAACCAGAGCAATAATCGTTTCCGTGCTACTTCTCTAACTACTGGCCGGAATTCAATGAAACTTTATAGGATATTAAGAGGAGATGTGCATATAGTCGCCTTGTTCTGGTCAGATACTGATAACTCAGATTTATGGCCCTTGATTAGTTAGTTATGCAGTATGCATACATCTCATTGGCATTTCCAGATATAACTATTTAACACAGAGGTATGGCTCTGTTATTGCCCTGAATATTTTTCAAGATCAAAGAATATTACTGTTTATGCCATGATTAATATATAAATTGTATAAGTTGTTGTGTTAGTAATAACCAGTACTCAGCGGGGGATATAAATTCAACAAATTTGCTTGTTTGTATCGAATATGTTGTTATATTGAGATTGTACATTAGACATCTTTCTGCCAAAGATATTTGTCCATTCATTGTTTCGCATTAAATATGTTGTTATATTGAGATTAAACACGGGACCCCTTTCTGCCAAAAACAGTTTTCCATTTAGTATTTTGTATCAAATATGTTGTTATATTGAGATTCAACATGAGACATCTTTCTGCCAATGATAGTTGTCCATTCAGTTTTTTTATATCAAATATGTTGTTATATTGAGATTAAGCATAAGGCATCTTTCTGCCAATGATAGTTGTCCATTCAGTGTTTTGTGACAATTATGTTCCTATATTGTGATTAATCATTAGACATCTTTCTGCCAAAGATAGTTGTCCATTCAGTGTTTGGTATCATTATCAAATATGTTGTTATATTTAGATTTTAACATAAG
Source organism: Ruditapes philippinarum (assembly GCF_026571515.1). Classification (NCBI taxonomy): domain Eukaryota; kingdom Metazoa; phylum Mollusca; class Bivalvia; order Venerida; family Veneridae; genus Ruditapes; species Ruditapes philippinarum. The sequence goes on along the minus strand of NW_026858709.1, from coordinate 13,265 downwards.
ACATCTTTCTGTCAAAGATTATTGTCCAGTGTTTTGTATCAAATATATTGTTATATTGACATGAAACATTAGACATCTTTATGCCAAAGATAGTTGTCCATTCAGTGTTTTGTATTTCAATTATTTAATTTTCATTTAAAAAAACAACTTGCAAATATGTACAGAAAATGTGAAATTACCAATCATGTTATGAAAAAGACAACATTCTTAATAACATTAAAAAAAAAGACAATTCTTTGCAATTATGTCACTTGCAGAATGGTAGTTGGCAAACCATGCTCACCCCCAGTTCCTCCTCTGTTACCTAGGTGTCGAGTAAAAGATACCATGCCATTTACAGTGATGCTTTTAGACTTTACAGGCGCACTTTATGTCAGATCTAAATATGGAATTTAATTAAAAGTTTACATTTGCTTATTTATGTGTGCGTCCACACGCGCTTTGCACCTAGAACTGGTGTCAGCTTGACAGAAGATTCCTTCCTACAGGGCTTTAGAAAAATCAGCAGCCAGATAACATATGTAACTGTGACAGCAAATGCATCGTTAACAGAAGTGTTTTTGCTAATAACACATTTCTAGCAATTATACCAAAAGTTAACTTAGCCAAAAGTTTTTAACCGGGACATGATAATCTTGATCACAACATTTTGGTTTGGATTACTCGGTCTGTTTCTGTTTGATACAAGATCAGTTTTTGAGAACATACTTTGAGTTGGCTTCTGTATCAATGTTTTGTGTTAGAATTTGTGTAATATTTAAGTTAAACATTAAACATCTTTCAGCTAGGGTGTTGCATTATTGGTCTTCATTTTTACTGCCTAGGCAACAACAGTGCATCCATATTTTGGTTGTAATTGATGTCATTTCTGGCATCTAGTCATTAAAATTGTACTAGAAATAATAATTATATAATGGTGACGACTGTCAATGGAGCCACTCTTGACTTTCCGATAAGTAAAGCACAATGTACACTGTCATTGTTCACTAGTCTGATATACGAACACTGACCATATCCATGACTACTGGCGTCCAAAAAATGTTATTAAGTCCCTTAAGATCTTTGATCCAGTTATTCCATTTAGGTTCATCAGAGACTGGAAAAGTTTCCTCTATTTCAGAAAATAATCTCTTGTCTGAACTGATGTAAAATGTTTCTTTCAATATTAAAAAATATTTCATTTCATGATTGAAAATGACTTTGTAAATGAGACATAGTAAACAATTTTAAAATTCTTTCATATATTATAATATTAAATTATATAAATATACATGTACTATAATTGATTATCTCCAGTTTCTTGATAAATGATCCTTCTGCTTCCTGTACTTTCTTCTTGTATCGAGTCAGAAGTCTTGGCGCTTGTTACTGTAAAACTTGAACCAGTCCTATTATGCATACACAATTTGCAAATAATTTTGTGTACAACAAAACATCAACATTGGAGTGAAAAGGAAAAAAACATTCTCATGTAGGATGTATTTCATATTCTCGGAAATTAAAGTCTATTATTATATATTACCATTCAAAAAAGGACTTTATTTTATTTTCAATTTCTGAAATTATTAACATGATACATCTGCACATATGTTTATCTTCAAAACTGAATTATTGGCATCAAATAGAGAAAATGAGTCAAATATAAAACAAAATTCACTCCTGGTCAGTATAGAAATAGATAAGTCAGGAGTACTTGCATTGTTTGGTGTATGGTGTACTTTTATACTTCTAACAGGGTCTTCTGCAGTTGTGCGGGTGTAAAAATGTACTTGTTCAGTAATTGTGTAGAAAATTGGCTGACCTTAAGCATGGCCTAGTGCCTTACCTTTTTAATTTTTAAGCTATGACACTCAACTTTAAGGGTTTGTCTTAAGTGGTTATTATGTGAGCGAAGGTAGGACCATTATGGCCTCCTCTCTCATGATTCTCCTGTTTATAAGTTTTAAGTTATTTTTGCATATTTGAATAGTTTTTAATGCATTTATTTATTTAAGTACTTGTCAGTGTCCAATGATCAATAATGGATAAAAGTGAAAAAACACAAAACTTAAAGTAATACTTTGTTGTTGTCTAAATATTTTGGTTAAAATAGTAAAACTCGTTCGTTTACTGTTTGATATAAAAGTTATCATGATCATGTAAAATTATGTCATTGTCAGCCGTTAAGTTTGAATAAAAATTATTTGTTTGCATTTTACATATTGATTTATTTTTATCCTTTTATTTCGGAATTATCTATGATATTGATAATGCTTTGCTACAAGTGCAGGCTGTCTGATAAGGAAATACCTGTCAAACCTTTCTTCGATACGGATAAATGTCAATAACAAGAGACTTGAATCCCTGTCCCTCAATGTATTACTTCGAGCTGAGAAAACATGGCTTATAGACTTTCAGTCCAGTAGTAATCAAGTAGAGATCAGCAACATGAGGTCAAGTAAATCCCACTCATTCTAAGCTTGTCAAGTAACTTAAACTATTTATAGAAAGGAATGGCGGAATCCCTTGTGGAGGTCAAATTTACAATGCTTCAGTGGCCGAGAGTTCGAGATTCCTTTACTTGTTACCATTGAAACATAAGTTGACTCTTTGATTATATTTGATTGCCATCAAAAATTCCTTCAACAGCTGAAAATCTTTACCACATGTCATAAATGTCTGGTAGATGTACCCTGTTAGTTATGAGGACTGAAGGTCAAAGTAACCGTGACCTTGATCAATATGTTATTCCGAAAATAATGCAAGTAGAGGATGCTTTGGGCAACTTGCTTAAGGTTGGTCATTGCTAGAAAATAACTCTTCAGGTCAAGGTCATAGTGATGCATGAAATATTTGAATAAACAAATGATTTATCAATCATTGGTTTGTGAAAGTTATTATACCCCCACAAACAAAGTTTTTTGGGGGGAGTAAAAGAGCTTCATAGGGGTCAGTTTTTGTTTCAATACATTTGATCATCATTTGTTTTACGATTTTGACTCCAGCCTCTGCTTTACCATTAGAATTTAGGTGGTTTGGCGAAGTAATATGGTGGTTAATTTGCCATTTGGTGGTAATTCTTTGAATTAATTTGAAGAATATTGAGGTCTATCATCACTTATTATCTGTCTGAGAATTCCATATCTGCTGATTTGTTTTTCAGTTTTTCAATCACTTCCTTAACCGTTGTTGTAAGATTATCAAGTTGATATAATATGTAAAGTAGTCAATAAGTAACAGGAATGATTTGTTATCAATTGTAAACAGGTCTGTAGCTATCTTGTCCCATGGACCTTTCCGTTGTTGTGCTGCAGTAAAGGTTGTCTTTGGTTACGCGGTTTTATTTGTTCTATTTGAGAGATAAAGAATCCATAAAAAACACTCAAAACGACAAAATTGAAAATGTTGCAGGCTCGGTTTGAATGGAAAGTGCAAGTTACTGCCCACACACCCTAGCACCGGCTTCAGCAGTATTCAACATTTAGCATGAACTGGTATAATTTAGAATTTTGACACATCCTCAGCTGTTATCATGGAACCTTCAATGTGACACATTATTGCCATTCCATGCATATGGTCCCCATGATTTAAGACTTATGGCATGTTTCCTAGATTCAGTGCCAAGCCATTTGATAAGCAAGTTATACCTTTCTGAAGCAGAGAAGTCCATTTTTTCACTACATTAATAAAAGTACCCTTCCACTCTTAGTAGTTTTCTTGTTTGTCACTAAACTGAACTAATCTTGATAATGTCAAGTCCTATGACAAAAACCTTGTAATGTCCTTCATTTGGTTCACATATGAATATGATTTTTTTAGCTCGACTTTTTTTTTTTTTTTTTGAAAAAAAAAAAAGTAGAGGTATTGTTATAGTCGGGTCGGCGTTGCCTTTGCCCTCCGCAAACTTGTACCTGGATCATAACTTTTTTATTTCTTGGTGTATTGTCTTCATACTTGGCCACAACAACCCTTGGGACAAGACCTTTCAGTAGACCACACTAACCTTGACCTTCATCCATAAATTACCTTGACCTTCAAGGTTAAAAGTCCAATTTTTGCTTGTTCATGCTGTTATTGGCTGTAACTTTGTTATTTTTGAATGGATTGTCTTTAAACTTGAACATAATAATCTTCAAGGATATCCCTTAAAAATTACCAGCTAGACCTTGACCTTCACTCATAAATGACCTTGACTTTGAAGGTCAAATTATTGAAATTTTCATTTTTTTGGCTATTATTGGCTGTAACTTTGTTATTTTGAATGGATTGTCTTCAAACTTGAACATAATTATCTTCAGGGATATCCCTTAAAAATAACCAGACAGACCTTGACCTTCACTTATAAATGACCTCGACTTTGAAGGTCAAATTATTGAAATATTCATTTTTTTGGCTATTATTGGCTATAACTTTGTTATTTTTGAATGGATTGTCTTGAAACTTGAACATAATAATGTTAAAAATAACCTGAAAGACCTTGACCTTCACTCATTAATGACATTGTCTTTAAGGGTCAAATTATTGAAATTTTCATCGTTTTGGCGGTAACTGACTGTAACTTTGCTATTATTGAAGGGATCAACTTCATATTATAACAGAACATTCTTAAGGACCAGACCTTGTTGTTTATCAAACCCAAATTTGCTTGGGCTCTTTAATGACCTTGACCTTGAAGGTTATATTACTGAATTTTCTCAGATTTGTGCATTTATTGGTGTGTGAATTGCGTGTTTCTATTTATAGAATTGCGTGTTTCTATTCATATATATATATATATATATACAAAATAGATAAATAAAACTTATGTGACAAGACAGACCAACTTAATTTATAAAAAGGAAACGTTAAGATGTGTTCAAACCTTTCTATGTTTGCTTTTAGAAAAAGTAAAAAGTCGAGCGTTGCCCCCGCCCGGCGGTGGCTCTTGTTCCATTTTAAAGCTCTTTATAAACATAACCAAAAGATTTTGGTATCAATTGAATATGAATGGGTCAAAAAGGGAAACAGATAAGCATTCTTATATTTTAACAATTTATTTTCAACAGAGAATCACATGTACATGCATAAAACAATAATGGTAGAACAAATGCAAAATTGATTAACATGATATTTGAGAAACCAATAGTTCACCAACTAATAGTTCACCTTAAATAAAGCCTATTGAATATTCACTATACCTAAACTACAGGCTATTTGTTGCTCTATCATAAATCTCAATTCATCAAACATGAATAGCAGTTTTTCATCAATTGAATATTTCATAAATTAATTTCTACCTGAAATAGTATCCATTTTACTGTTTTCAATCTTGATCTCACTTTCCTCGCTCGATCAGAATTTTAAAATTTATATGTACGGGTACCGAAAAATAAAATTGCATTTAACTCCATTTTCACAGAAGTTTAAACTCATAACCCAGTCAATAAAACATTGAAATATATTTTTTTTACAAACCACTTTTTAATCACTGATTACAATATTTGCCAAAAATCTTTAATTTTACTACAGAAGATTTGAAAAACGCAACCACTGTTAGAGGTGATTATTATTGTCGTCTTTGTATTTTATGAAAACTAATGTTCATGAATCTAAATCCACATTCTTTTTGCGTCCGCCTCTACCACGGCGATCTGGTGCATACTTTAGACATATCATAATCGCATTTTCATCATCATGCTCAGTTATATTTGAACCTTGACTGTCTCCAACCTGAGATCTTATTACGCTAGCTACAAGAAAAATAAATATAAAAAGATTAGTTACAATTGCAAGCAATAATTCACTTTTACATATTATAATTATGTAAAATCTGATTAAATTCTACTTAAAAACAAAAAAGGGGCTATAATTACGTTAACTTTTTAAATTTAGTTAAACCATAGTAGCTACATATACCTATTGATTTGGATAAAAATTGCTACCTTTGAAAACTAAGGTAACAATTCACACCAAAAGGTAAAGTTTTGGATATGATGGACATATGTTCAAAATAATTTGTTTTATGTGACTGTACCTTAATTCTTTCTAGCCATATAACACCAATTAAATCGGCTACGAGGGTTGTTCAAAAAGTAATAGGGTCTCCATATTCCATTAGATTTTAAATATTTTCATATCCACGGCAATAGTTAATAATTTTCTACAACTTCAACATAAGTTTATTGAATTATTGCGCTAAACGCGTGTTCCCCGTGATATTAAATAACCATGGTAACACGCACCCGGCGCAGCGCATCAAAAATATTTTGACGCTAATTTGTACTTTCAGTTTATTCATAATATGTTGTCTTTTCCCCCTAATATTTCACCAACACATTTTATCATATTAAAGTGTCATGTTGTCCAAATTTGACGTCATTCAGACAAGAAATCCTCCTCCGTGGTCGAGTGGTTAGAGTTGATGACTTCTAATCCAGTTACCTCTCTGGCGTGGGTTCGATCCCTGGGAGATGCTTTGGTAGTTTAGCGCGGAGGAAGGTAGTCAAGTACTGGTGTAACTCTACAGGAACGATGGTTAGGAAACTACCCGCCTATATGACTGAAATACTGTTGGAAAAAGGCGTAAAATGACACAAACAAACAAACAAAGACAAGAAATCGCTAAACTATAACGTTTTGAACTGCAGTGATAATCGCGTTAAATGTAATGTAAAATGAAAACTAATGTTAGCTCAGACTGACAGAATGCAAACTTTATGCCCCTCTCTTAGGACATAAAAAGATAATTATTATATATATTGATACGTGACTTACATTTTATAAGTCCACAAACAGATGAAGCCTTAAATGACATCTTATGTTTGTTTCCATTCATGTTGACATAAATTCATTCGACATCAACCTGAAAATAATAAATCTATTATTATTAAATTTGGTAATTTATCAGTGGTCAGTTCACATAACAGGCTTTCCTAGATACCAATTTCTCGTAAAGTGACCAATAGACTTGATGACCTTAAATTAATTTTTACAGAATGAGGATCAAACCAAAAAAAATGTTTGATGCTCTCACTGTTCACCATAACACAGGCGAAAACCAAGTATTACTTACCATTTTCTCAATTCAGTAAACTGTGTGATGTACTAAAAAATGCAAACAAAAATTGCAAGATTTTAAAGTTCCGTTCCAATAGTACTCTTTTTAAAATGACTCAAATTCTTCGTAACTTGCGTTATTTTAAGTTTTATTTAAACTGTTAAAGAAAAGAAGTTACAGAAAGTTCACGCATATTCATTATTTTACTGACATTGTCTCTCAAGTTCAAACCTCCGTTTGTTGATAGAGTCTTCACCTGTAAAGTATTAAGTTTGTCTAACCATAATATAATTATTAAAAGGTAGCTGAAATATAAAAAAAAATCTCACAATATTTTAACACCTCTTTCATTAAATAAATTATTTCCTTTACCAATTCAAATAAAAACCAAGTCTACACACTACGTGTAGGTAAACACAGTACATTTACATAATGTCGTTAAAAAACTAGCAGTCTTAATAAGAATAGACCAAATTAATTTGAAAATTATAAGGGAATGCAACTTCCCAAACATAGTATACAATCACATAGTCAAATTAGACATATACAGGAAAAATTGACTGGACTAATAAATTTCGGCTATAAAAGTATTTTACCCAAAGATGAGCATGGTATATCTTTGAGAAAAAAAATCTCACCATTTTAACTCTTTCTTCTGATAATTTTATCCTCCCTTCCAGAACTTTTAATTCCTCCATTGTTTCCGCTTGGTAAAACTTTCAGCTCTTCTTTTTTCTTGTTTAAGTGACCAATTTCACTTTTTAAGTCGCTCAAAAAAGCACTCATCCCTGGACTGGAATCCTAAAAAAAATCCAAATGATAATGTTTATATTTACAAGATACGTTCCAATATATATACCTTACACTATTATTTAAATGGTATGACAAATCAAATATTGTAATACACTTTTATGGACATGGCGAGTTGGATATTTTTTTTTTTTACCTATGAAGTTATAATGACCCAGTACAATGGCCTTAGTTTGAAGGTCTAAGAAACTTTGTATTGACAGAAACAATAGTTACAAAAGATATACAGTGATCCACTATTTGTTTTTAATAAAGATTTAAAGTTAATTTAATTCAGTAAATTGTTTACAGTCTATGAAGCTGTATATTTGATGCCATTATGATTGCAAAAGTTTTGTTTATATCATGATTAAAATAGATATAGAATACCAAAAAATGAAAAATGTTTGTCTGCCTATTTATTGACAGAGTTGATCATGCCACAAAATAATCAATAAAAGTCAAAACAGATAGGGGAATATTTGTATACAACATTTTTCATAAGATATAGCTAAATACCCTTTAACTGTCATAATAAATAGCAAGTTATGATATTTTGCCTAGGTAGAAGAGTAACCTGGTCTTATTCCCATGCATTTGTCTCAGCAGCCTCTACCAGGCAAGCATTTAAAATGAAAGCTGCTAATCGCAATTAGGAAATATATTTTTCTTAGTACGTTTGAACATCGTGTTCATTTCTCATCTAGCAATCCTAATTATTATGCCCCCATTTCGAAGAAAAGGGGGTATATTGCTTTGCACTTGTCGGTCCGTCGGTCCGTCGGTCCGTAGACCAAATGGTTTCCGAGTGATAACTAAAGAACCCTTAGGCCTAGGAACTTCAAACTTGGTATGGTGATTGGTCATGACCAGTAGATGACCCCTATTGATTTTGGGGTCAAGGGGTCAAAGGTCAAGGTCACATTGACCTTGTAAGCAAAAACGGTTTCCGATCAATAACTAAAGAACCTTAAGGCCTAGGAACTTCAAACTTGATATGGTGATTGGTCATGATCAGTAGATGATCCCTATTGATTTTGGGGTCAAGGGGTCAAAGGTCAAGGTCACATTGACCTTGTAAGCAAAAACGGTTTCCGATCAATAACTAAAGAACCTTAAGGCCTAGGAACTTCAAACTTGATATGGTGATTGGTCATGATCAGTAGATGATCCCTATTGATTTTGGGGTCAAGGGGTCAAAGGTCAAGGTCACATTGACCTTGTAAGCAAAAACGGTTTCCGATCAATAACTAAAGAACCTTAAGGCCTAGGAACTTCAAACTTGATATGGTGATTGGTCATGATCAGTAGATGATCCCTATTGATTTTGGGGTCAAGGGGTTAAAGGTCAAGGTCACATTGACCTTGTAAGCAAAAATGGTTTCCGATCAATAACTAAAGAACTTTAAGGCTTAGGAACTTCAAACTTGGTATGGTGATTGGTCATGATCAGTAGATGACCCCTATTGATTTTGGGGTCAAGGGGTCAAAGGTCAAGGTCACATTGACCTTGTAAGCAATAATGGTTTCCGATCAATAACTAAAGAACTTTAAGGCCTAGGAACTTCAAACTTGGTATGGTGATTGGTCATGATCAGTAGATGACCCCTATTGATTTTGGGGTCAAGGGGTCAAAGGTCAAGGTCACATTGACCTCTTGGGTAAAAACGGTTTCCGATCAATAACAAAAGAACCCTTAGGCCTAGGAACTTCAAACTTGGTATGGTGATTGGCATGACCAGCAGATAACCCCTATTGATTTTGGGGTTAATGGGTCAAAGGTCAAGGTCACATTGACCTTGTAGGTAAAAACGATTTCCGATCAATAACGAAAGAACCCTTAGGCCTAGGAACTTCAAACTTGGTATGGTGATTGGTCATGACCAGCAGATGACCCCTATTGATTTTGGGGTTAATGGGTCAAAGGTCAAGGTCACATTGACTTTGTAGGTAAAAACGGTTTCCGATCAATAACTAAAAAACCCTTATGCCTAGGAACTTCAAACTTGGTATGGTGATTGGTCATGACCAGCAGATGACCCCTATTGATTTTGGGGTTAAGTGGTCAAAGGTCAAGGTCACATTGACCTTGTAGGTAAAAACTGTTTCCGATCAATAATGAAAGAACCCTTAGGCCTAAGGACTTCAAACTTAATATGGTGATTGGTCATGATCAGTAGATGACCCCTATTGACTTTGGGGTCAAGGGGTCAAAGGTCAAGGTCACATTGACCTCTTAGGTAAAAACGGTTTCCGATCAATAACTAAAGAACCCTTAGGCCTAGGAACTTCAAACTTGGTATGATTATTGGTCATGACCAGTAGATGACCCCTATTGATATTGGGGTTTAGGGGTCAAAGGGCAATGTCACATTGACCTTGTAGGTAAAAATGCTTTCAAATCAATAACTTAAGAACCCTTTGGCCTAGGAACTTCAAACATGGTATGGTGATTGGTCATGACCAGCAGATGACCTATTGATTTTGGGGTCAAGGGGTCAAAGGTCAAGGTCACATTGACCTTGTATGTTAAAACGGTTTCAGATCAATTAACTAAAAACGCTTAGGCCTAGGAACTTCAAACTTTGTATGATGATTGGTCGTGACCAGCAGATGACCCCTATTGAGTTTTGGGTCAAGGGGTCAAAGGTTAAGGTCATGACCAGTAGATACTTGATAACCCTTATTAATTGTTTGATCACTGGGTCAGAAGTCATAATAACCTTATCACATGACTAATTGGCTGCTGATAGGGGGCATACATGTTTTACAAACATATCTTGTTTCAAAAACATTTAATATTAATACTTTTTATACTTACTTCCTTCAGGCATCGGAAATTTGCTGCCATCTTTCTTTGCAGATCTATGTAACTTGGATCTTTGTCCATCACAAACAGTATAGTTTAGAGAGGTTGACCTTGTATTCATTAGTCTATTTAAAGGGGACATAGACTGTTTTCTTTGAGAGTCTGTTCGACTTAGTTTTTGTGACCTTTTGCATTCCTCTCTTTTCATGGAGAATTATGTTTTATCCTATCATAGGACCTGGACCGTGACCTTTCCAGAGGCTGTGAAAAAGAATGGTATGAATACCTCTGTTCATATTTCTCAAAACGTTCTTTAGAACTTGACCTGGATAAGGACAAATCAAAAGTGCTGCAAGCCAATCTTGAAGAAGGTTTGGAATATGACTTTTAATCGAGTTGGATCTTGATCTTCTATTTCTCGACGCATTTGTGGATTAAGACCGGGATTGAGTTTTATTTTTTGACCTTGATTGAGACCTATGTATGAGAGATTCTCTGACTAACTCTGAATTTCTAACCCCTTCTAGATATAGGTGGTCTTGACCTTAACATGTCAGAGGACCTTCAACTGGTTCTTGATTTTTTTTTCCAAAATGCTCAACCTAGCTTCTATTTCTCGATGCATTTGGGGCTCTTGACCGGGATTGAGTTGTTGTTTTTTACCTTGATTGAGACGAGACCTATATATGACAGGATATTCTCTGACTGATTCTGAATTTCCACCCCCTCTAGATAGACAAGGTGGTCTTGACATTTCAAAGGACCTTGACCTGGATCTTGATTTAGAACCAAAATGCTCAACATAACTTCTATTTCTCGATGCATTTAGGGATCTTGACCGGGATTGAGTTTTGTTTTTTGGCCTTGATTGAGACCTATTCATGACAGGAGATTCTCTGACTGACTATAAATTTCCATCCCCACTAGAAAGACTAGAAGGTCTTGACATTTCAGAGGACCTTGACCTGGATCTTGATTTAGAACATAAATGCTCAATAGACTGGGAATCAGAACAAGCAGGTGATACAGACCGTGGATGAACAGAGTGGGTCCGTAATTCCAAATCACCTGAAGAAATTGACCTCGACCTTTTGTGTTTGGACAGTGACACTGTTTGTGGTAGGCTAAAGGAATTCGAGTTTAAACTTGTTCGTTCTCCAGTTTTTGTTGTAGATTTGGAGGATCAGCGTGATGTCCTTCATCTAAGAAATAATATTGCAACATCATATTTAAGAAATGTAAAAGGGTCCGATGGACCACACTCATTTACCCTCCATCCCTCTGTATATTTGAAAATTGGTCTTTTTTCACTTTTCTACTTTATGACTATATATGGTATCTTGTTTATACTTCAGATAAGTGGTTTTTGTTACACTCACATCATGTATGACAATGTTCATAAGTCTAGTATCTTTATTTCAAGAGTTATCTCCTCTTGGTTTAAAAATTTCCTCTTAAAAATGTTATTTTATGGTAACAACTAGGGATGTTTAAAAATTTACCCTGTCAGTCAGTCTGTCTGTCCGTTTCTAAAAACTGTTTCCTGAGATCATTTTTAAAGAAATTTTCCAACAAATTTACTTAAAACAGACAAGTTGAAATATTAGTTATACATATTCATCCTGAGAAAATTGGAACTTTTTATTACTAGGCAGGAACATTAGTATGATATAGACCTAGACAGGTAGGCGCTATTAGATTCTATGTATAATTAATCTATATGAATAAATTTATGCGTTATTAAATTTATGTTATGAAAAAAATTCAAGTAGAGTCTTATTGCTAGTCTATTGTGTTCAAATGATTACTTGCATAAACCAAAATGTATTTACATTAATGCTGGTCAGTTCCTCATAATCTGCTCCTGCCCCGTGGAATACAAGTATTCAAGATGTACAATGTAATGTTCCAAAAGTTTCCGTTAAACATTTCCGTTAACTTTATTAATGTATCTAATTTAGATGTCTTTTGCCGAATTTTTAAAAGAAAAGCTGTTGTGCTATGCGCGCGTTCCTATTTTTAAATGCCCCGCGCCATAATACTTTTGGTTGACGGCCGAATAGTGGTAATTCGGTAGTCCCAGCCAATAAGAACGTTCAATTGGTGAACGCTGTCATTCTCGTCCAATCAAAAAGCTTCCCGGTTTTCCACAAAGAAAAGAATGCATCCGCCATACAACTTAAACATCTCTCGTTGGAATTGATTTAGGCATGAAAAGTTACTCATATGTAATCAACGTCAGTCTTATACGTTACTTTTAAGTCATTTTATAATTTTAATTACAAAAAATACAGTATTAAGCGTCTCTGTATGTTTCTCACAACACTGTAATTTTACGAACACCATGACGTCACAGTTCGAATCATTGTTTCTAAATAGAATTAGCCTGCAACTTGAATAAATATGGGATTTGCGAACAAACAAGTTGGTTATCAGTTAGTGCATATGCTAATTAGTTGCCACAATAAAAGTTAAGTCTAGGGATTATGTTTTTGAATGAATTTCCGACATTGTCATTTGTTTTCGCTACCCGGAAGTATAAATTTACATTCAGTCAATGTACCTTGTATTTCTCAACAAAGAGATTGTTAACTGTCACAAAGGACAGAACAGTATTCTAAACACTTTTTAATGTTCAAATAATAAAGAAGC